>NC_079874.1:13562646-13862646 GCF_023065955.2 Ursus arctos | reverse complement strand
AGGCATACACAACGGTTTCCCGCGAACACACACACACAGAGTCACACTTACAACACAGCACTCACAATGGGTATCCAGCAGAACCATCAACACTTGGAACTGCCCTAAAATATTGACAAATGTGGTCGCGACACACACATACACATGAAACTCACACACACATCCATCGACTTATTCTTACAGGCATACACAATGCTTTCCCGCCAACACAAACACACACAGAAACACACACTGCCACAATCACAACACAGCATTCACACTGGCACTTGGAACTGCCACAACATACTCACATACGTGGTCCCGACACACACATACACAAGAAACACACACAAACACCCATCGACTTTTTCTTAGAAGCATACACTGTGGGGTTCCCCCAAACACACACACACACAGAGACACACACACACTATCACACTCACAACACAGCACTCTCACTGGGTCTCCAGCAGAGCCATCAACACTTGGAACTGCCCTAACATATTCACAAATGTGGTCCCGACACACACATACAGAAGAAACACACACAAACACCCATGGAATTTTTCTTATAGGCATACAGACTGGTTTCCTGCAAACACACACACAGACACGCACACACACTGTCACACTCACAACACACACTCACACTGGATATCCAGCAAACTCATGAACACTTGGAACTGCCCTCACACACTCACAAATGTGGATCTGAAACACAATACGCAAGAACACACAAATACACCCATCGACTTTTTCATACAGGCATACACAATGGTTACCCGAAAACACACACACACACACACACTCTCACACTCACAACACAGCACTCACTCTGTACCTCGGCAGAGACATCAACACTTGGAACTGCCCTCACACACTCACAAATGTGGATCTGAAACACAATACGCAAGAACACACAAATACACCCATCGACTTTTTCATACAGGCATACACAATGGTTACCGGAAAACACACACACACACACACACACACACACTGTCACACTCGCAACACAGCACTCACACTGGGCCTCGGCAGAGCCATCAACACTTGGAACTGCCCTAACATACTCACAAACGTTTTCCCGACACACACATACACAAGAAACACACACAAACACCCATGGAATTTTTCTTACAGGCGTACACAGGGGGTTCTGAAACACACACAGACACACACACACTATCACACTCACAACACCGCACTCACACCGGGTCTCCAACACAGCCGTCAACACTTGGAACTGCTTTAACATAATCACAAACATGGTCCTGACACACACATATACAAATAACACACACAAACACCCATCGACTTTTTCTTGCAGGCATACACAATGGTTTCCTGCAAACACACACACACACACACACACACAAAAGTCACACTGACGACAGAGCACTCACATTGGATCTCCAGCAGAGCCATGAACACTTGGAATTACCTTAACATATTCACAAACGTGGTCCCGAAACACACATGCAGAAGAAACACACAAAAACACCCTACGACTTTTTCTTACAGACATACACAATGGTATCCAGCAAAACACACACACACACACACACACATACACTATCACACGCACAACACAGCACTCACACTGGGTCCCCGGCATAGCCATCAACAGTTGGAACTGCCCTAACATACTCACAAACGTGGTCCCGACACACACATACACAAGAAACACACACAAACTCCCATTGACTCTTACTTACAGTCATGCACAATGGTTTCCGCAAACACACACACACACACACTATCACACTCACAACACAGCATTCACACTGGCACTTGAATCTGCCCTAACATACAAACAAACGTGGTCCCGACACACACATACACAAGAAACACACACAAACACCCATCAACATTTTGTTACAGGCAGACAGAGTGGGGTTTCCCCAAACACACACACACACACACACACACACACACACTGTCACACTAACAGCACAGTACGCACACTGGGCCTCGGCAGAGCCATCAACACTTGGAACTGCCCTAACATACTCACAAACGTTTTCCCGACACACACATACACAAGAAACACACACAAACACCCATCGACTTTTTCTTACAGGCATACACAACGGTTTCCCACGAACACACACACACAGAGTCACACTTACAACACAGCACTCACAATGGGTATCCAGCAGAACCATCAACACTTGGAACTGCCCTAAAATATTGACAAATGTGGTCGCGACACACACATACACATGAAACTCACACACACATCCATCGACTTATTCTTACAGGCATACACAATGCTTTCCCGCCAACACAAACACACACAGAAACACACACTGCCACACTCACAACACAGCATTCACACTGGCACTTGGAACTGCCACAACATACTCACATACGTGGTCCCGACACACACATACACAAGAAACACACACAAACACCCATCGACTTTTTCTTAGAAGCATACACTGTGGGGTTCCCCCAAACACACACACACACACAGAGACACACACACACTATCACACTCACAACACAGCACTCTCACTGGGTCTCCAGCAGAGCCATCAACACTTGGAACTGCCCTAACATATTCACAAATGTGGTCCCGACACACACATACAGAAGAAACACACACAAACACCCATGGAATTTTTCTTATAGGCATACAGACTGGTTTCCTGCAAACACACACACAGACACGCACACACACTGTCACACTCACAACACACACTCACACTGGATATCCAGCAAACTCATGAACACTTGGAACTGCCCTCACACACTCACAAATGTGGATCTGAAACACAATACGCAAGACCACACAAATACACCCATCGACTTTTTCATACAGGCATACACAATGGTTACCCGAAAACACACACACACACACACACTCTCACACTCACAACACAGCACTCACTCTGTACCTCGGCAGAGACATCAACACTTGGAACTGCCCTCACACACTCACAAATGTGGATCTGAAACACAATACGCAAGAACACACAAATACACCCATCGACTTTTTCATACAGGCATACACAATGGTTACCGGAAAACACACACACACACACACACACACTGTCACACTCGCAACACAGCACTCACACTGGGCCTCGGCAGAGCCATCAACACTTGGAACTGCCCTAACATACTCACAAACGTTTTCCCGACACACACATACACAAGAAACACACACAAACACCCATGGAATTTTTCTTACAGGCGTACACAGGGGGTTCTGAAACACACACAGACACACACACACTATCACACTCACAACACCGCACTCACACCGGGTCTCCAACACAGCCGTCAACACTTGGAACTGCTTTAACATAATCACAAACATGGTCCTGACACACACATATACAAATAACACACACAAACACCCATCGACTTTTTCTTGCAGGCATACACAATGGTTTCCTGCAAACACACACACACACACACACACACACACAAAAGTCACACTCACGACAGAGCACTCACATTGGATCTCCAGCAGAGCCATGAACACTTGGAATTACCTTAACATATTCACAGACGTGGTCCCGAAACACACATGCAGAAGAAACACACAAAAACACCCTACGACTTTTTCTTACAGACATACACAATGGTATCCAGCAAAACACACACACACACACACACACATACACTATCACACGCACAACACAGCACTCACACTGGGTCCCCGGCATAGCCATCAACAGTTGGAACTGCCCTAACATACTCACAAACGTGGTCCCGACACACACATACACAAGAAACACACACAAACTCCCATTGACTTTTACTTACAGTCATGCACAATGGTTTCCGCAAACACACACACACACACACTATCACACTCACAACACAGCATTCACACTGGCACTTGAATCTGCCCTAACATACAAACAAACGTGGTCCCGACACACACATACACAAGAAACACACACAAACACCCATCAACATTTTGTTACAGGCAGACAGAGTGGGGTTTCCCCAAACACACACACACACACACACACACACACACTGTCACACTAACAGCACAGTACGCACACTGGGCCTCGGCAGAGCCATCAACACTTGGAACTGCCCTAACATACTCACAAACGTTTTCCCGACACACACATACACAAGAAACACACACAAACACCCATCGACTTTTTCTTACAGGCATACACAACGGTTTCCCACGAACACACACACACAGAGTCACACTTACAACACAGCACTCACAATGGGTATCCAGCAGAACCATCAACACTTGGAACTGCCCTAAAATATTGACAAATGTGGTCGCGACACACACATACACATGAAACTCACACACACATCCATCGACTTATTCTTACAGGCATACACAATGTTTTCCCGCCAACACAAACACACACAGAAACACACACTGCCACACTCACAACACAGCATTCACACTGGCACTTGGAACTGCCACAACATACTCACATACGTGGTCCCGACACACACATACACAAGAAACACACACAAACACCCATCGACTTTTTCTTAGAAGCATACACTGTGGGGTTCCCCCAAACACACACACACACAGAGACACACACACACTATCACACTCACAACACAGCACTCTCACTGGGTCTCCAGCAGAGCCATCAACACTTGGAACTGCCCTAACATATTCACAAATGTGGTCCCGACACACACATACAGAAGAAACACACACAAACACCCATGGAATTTTTCTTATAGGCATACAGACTGGTTTCCTGCAAACACACACACAGACACGCACACACACTGTCACACTCACAACACACACTCACACTGGATATCCAGCAAACTCATGAACACTTGGAACTGCCCTCACACACTCACAAATGTGGATCTGAAACACAATACGCAAGAACACACAAATACACCCATCGACTTTTTCATACAGGCATACACAATGGTTACCCGAAAACACACACACACACACACACTCTCACACTCACAACACAGCACTCACTCTGTACCTCGGCAGAGACATCAACACTTGGAACTGCCCTCACACACTCACAAATGTGGATCTGAAACACAATACGCAAGAACACACAAATACACCCATCGACTTTTTCATACAGGCATACACAATGGTTACCGGAAAACACACACACACACACACACACACACTGTCACACTCGCAACACAGCACTCACACTGGGCCTCGGCAGAGCCATCAACACTTGGAACTGCCCTAACATACTCACAAACGTTTTCCCGACACACACATACACAAGAAACACACACAAACACCCATGGAATTTTTCTTACAGGCGTACACAGGGGGTTCTGAAACACACACAGACACACACACACTATCACACTCACAACACCGCACTCACACCGGGTCTCCAACACAGCCGTCAACACTTGGAACTGCTTTAACATAATCACAAACATGGTCCTGACACACACATATACAAATAACACACACAAACACCCATCGACTTTTTCTTGCAGGCATACACAATGGTTTCCTGCAAACACACACACACACACACACACACACACAAAAGTCACACTCACGACAGAGCACTCACATTGGATCTCCAGCAGAGCCATGAACACTTGGAATTACCTTAACATATTCACAGACGTGGTCCCGAAACACACATGCAGAAGAAACACACAAAAACACCCTACGACTTTTTCTTACAGACATACACAATGGTATCCAGCAAAACACACACACACACACACACACATACACTATCACACGCACAACACAGCACTCACACTGGGTCCCCGGCATAGCCATCAACAGTTGGAACTGCCCTAACATACTCACAAACGTGGTCCCGACACACACATACACAAGAAACACACACAAACTCCCATTGACTCTTACTTACAGTCATGCACAATGGTTTCCGCAAACACACACACACACACACTATCACACTCACAACACAGCATTCACACTGGCACTTGAATCTGCCCTAACATACAAACAAACGTGGTCCCGACACACACATACACAAGAAACACACACAAACACCCATCAACATTTTGTTACAGGCAGACAGAGTGGGGTTTCCCCAAACACACACACACACACACACACACACACTGTCACACTAACAGCACAGTACGCACACTGGGCCTCGGCAGAGCCATCAACACTTGGAACTGCCCTAACATACTCACAAACGTTTTCCCGACACACACATACACAAGAAACACACACAAACACCCATCGACTTTTTCTTACAGGCATACACAACGGTTTCCCACGAACACACACACACAGAGTCACACTTACAACACAGCACTCACAATGGGTATCCAGCAGAACCATCAACACTTGGAACTGCCCTAAAATATTGACAAATGTGGTCGCGACACACACATACACATGAAACTCACACACACATCCATCGACTTATTCTTACAGGCATACACAATGTTTTCCCGCCAACACAAACACACACAGAAACACACACTGCCACACTCACAACACAGCATTCACACTGGCACTTGGAACTGCCACAACATACTCACATACGTGGTCCCGACACACACATACACAAGAAACACACACAAACACCCATCGACTTTTTCTTAGAAGCATACACTGTGGGGTTCCCCCAAACACACACACACACAGAGACACACACACACTATCACACTCACAACACAGCACTCTCACTGGGTCTCCAGCAGAGCCATCAACACTTGGAACTGCCCTAACATATTCACAAATGTGGTCCCGACACACACATACAGAAGAAACACACACAAACACCCATGGAATTTTTCTTATAGGCATACAGACTGGTTTCCTGCAAACACACACACAGACACGCACACACACTGTCACACTCACAACACACACTCACACTGGATATCCAGCAAACTCATGAACACTTGGAACTGCCCTCACACACTCACAAATGTGGATCTGAAACACAATACGCAAGAACACACAAATACACCCATCGACTTTTTCATACAGGCATACACAATGGTTACCCGAAAACACACACACACACACACACACACACACTGTCACACTCGCAACACAGCACTCACACTGGGCCTCGGCAGAGCCATCAACACTTGGAACTGCCCTAACATACTCACAAACGTTTTCCCGACACACACATACACAAGAAACACACACAAACACCCATGGAATTTTTCTTACAGGCGTACACAGGGGGTTCTGAAACACACACAGACACACACACACTATCACACTCACAACACCGCACTCACACCGGGTCTCCAACACAGCCGTCAACACTTGGAACTGCTTTAACATAATCACAAACATGGTCCTGACACACACATATACAAATAACACACACAAACACCCATCGACTTTTTCTTGCAGGCATACACAATGGTTTCCTGCAAACACACACACACACACACACACACACAAAAGTCACACTCACGACAGAGCACTCACATTGGATCTCCAGCAGAGCCATGAACACTTGGAATTACCTTAACATATTCACAGACGTGGTCCCGAAACACACATGCAGAAGAAACACACAAAAACACCCTACGACTTTTTCTTACAGACATACACAATGGTATCCAGCAAAACACACACACACACACACACACATACACTATCACACGCACAACACAGCACTCACACTGGGTCCCCGGCATAGCCATCAACAGTTGGAACTGCCCTAACATACTCACAAACGTGGTCCCGACACACACATACACAAGAAACACACACAAACTCCCATTGACTTTTACTTACAGTCATGCACAATGGTTTCCGCAAACACACACACACACACACTATCACACTCACAACACAGCATTCACACTGGCACTTGAATCTGCCCTAACATACAAACAAACGTGGTCCCGACACACACATACACAAGAAACACACACAAACACCCATCAACATTTTGTTACAGGCAGACAGAGTGGGGTTTCCCCAAACACACACACACACACACACACACACACACTGTCACACTAACAGCACAGTACGCACACTGGGCCTCGGCAGAGCCATCAACACTTGGAACTGCCCTAACATACTCACAAACGTTTTCCCGACACACACATACACAAGAAACACACACAAACACCCATCGACTTTTTCTTACAGGCATACACAACGGTTTCCCACGAACACACACACACAGAGTCACACTTACAACACAGCACTCACAATGGGTATCCAGCAGAACCATCAACACTTGGAACTGCCCTAAAATATTGACAAATGTGGTCGCGACACACACATACACATGAAACTCACACACACATCCATCGACTTATTCTTACAGGCATACACAATGCTTTCCCGCCAACACAAACACACACAGAAACACACACTGCCACACTCACAACACAGCATTCACACTGGCACTTGGAACTGCCACAACATACTCACATACGTGGTCCCGACACACACATACACAAGAAACACACACAAACACCCATCGACTTTTTCTTAGAAGCATACACTGTGGGGTTCCCCCAAACACACACACACACAGAGACACACACACACTATCACACTCACAACACAGCACTCTCACTGGGTCTCCAGCAGAGCCATCAACACTTGGAACTGCCCTAACATATTCACAAATGTGGTCCCGACACACACATACAGAAGAAACACACACAAACACCCATGGAATTTTTCTTATAGGCATACAGACTGGTTTCCTGCAAACACACACACAGACACGCACACACACTGTCACACTCACAACACACACTCACACTGGATATCCAGCAAACTCATGAACACTTGGAACTGCCCTCACACACTCACAAATGTGGATCTGAAACACAATACGCAAGACCACACAAATACACCCATCGACTTTTTCATACAGGCATACACAATGGTTACCCGAAAACACACACACACACACACACTCTCACACTCACAACACAGCACTCACTCTGTACCTCGGCAGAGACATCAACACTTGGAACTGCCCTCACACACTCACAAATGTGGATCTGAAACACAATACGCAAGAACACACAAATACACCCATCGACTTTTTCATACAGGCATACACAATGGTTACCGGAAAACACACACACACACACACACACACTGTCACACTCGCAACACAGCACTCACACTGGGCCTCGGCAGAGCCATCAACACTTGGAACTGCCCTAACATACTCACAAACGTTTTCCCGACACACACATACACAAGAAACACACACAAACACCCATGGAATTTTTCTTACAGGCGTACACAGGGGGTTCTGAAACACACACAGACACACACACACTATCACACTCACAACACCGCACTCACACCGGGTCTCCAACACAGCCGTCAACACTTGGAACTGCTTTAACATAATCACAAACATGGTCCTGACACACACATATACAAATAACACACACAAACACCCATCGACTTTTTCTTGCAGGCATACACAATGGTTTCCTGCAAACACACACACACACACACACACACACACACAAAAGTCACACTCACGACAGAGCACTCACATTGGATCTCCAGCAGAGCCATGAACACTTGGAATTACCTTAACATATTCACAGACGTGGTCCCGAAACACACATGCAGAAGAAACACACAAAAACACCCTACGACTTTTTCTTACAGACATACACAATGGTATCCAGCAAAACACACACACACACACACACACATACACTATCACACGCACAACACAGCACTCACACTGGGTCCCCGGCATAGCCATCAACAGTTGGAACTGCCCTAACATACTCACAAACGTGGTCCCGACACACACATACACAAGAAACACACACAAACTCCCATTGACTTTTACTTACAGTCATGCACAATGGTTTCCGCAAACACACACACACACACACTATCACACTCACAACACAGCATTCACACTGGCACTTGAATCTGCCCTAACATACAAACAAACGTGGTCCCGACACACACATACACAAGAAACACACACAAACACCCATCAACATTTTGTTACAGGCAGACAGAGTGGGGTTTCCCCAAACACACACACACACACACACACACACACACACTGTCACACTAACAGCACAGTACGCACACTGGGCCTCGGCAGAGCCATCAACACTTGGAACTGCCCTAACATACTCACAAACGTTTTCCCGACACACACATACACAAGAAACACACACAAACACCCATCGACTTTTTCTTACAGGCATACACAACGGTTTCCCACGAACACACACACACAGAGTCACACTTACAACACAGCACTCACAATGGGTATCCAGCAGAACCATCAACACTTGGAACTGCCCTAAAATATTGACAAATGTGGTCGCGACACACACATACACATGAAACTCACACACACATCCATCGACTTATTCTTACAGGCATACACAATGTTTTCCCGCCAACACAAACACACACAGAAACACACACTGCCACACTCACAACACAGCATTCACACTGGCACTTGGAACTGCCACAACATACTCACATACGTGGTCCCGACACACACATACACAAGAAACACACACAAACACCCATCGACTTTTTCTTAGAAGCATACACTGTGGGGTTCCCCCAAACACACACACACACAGAGACACACACACACTATCACACTCACAACACAGCACTCTCACTGGGTCTCCAGCAGAGCCATCAACACTTGGAACTGCCCTAACATATTCACAAATGTGGTCCCGACACACACATACAGAAGAAACACACACAAACACCCATGGAATTTTTCTTATAGGCATACAGACTGGTTTCCTGCAAACACACACACAGACACGCACACACACTGTCACACTCACAACACACACTCACACTGGATATCCAGCAAACTCATGAACACTTGGAACTGCCCTCACACACTCACAAATGTGGATCTGAAACACAATACGCAAGAACACACAAATACACCCATCGACTTTTTCATACAGGCATACACAATGGTTACCCGAAAACACACACACACACACACACTCTCACACTCACAACACAGCACTCACTCTGTACCTCGGCAGAGACATCAACACTTGGAACTGCCCTCACACACTCACAAATGTGGATCTGAAACACAATACGCAAGAACACACAAATACACCCATCGACTTTTTCATACAGGCATACACAATGGTTACCCGAAAACACACACACACACACACACACACACTGTCACACTCGCAACACAGCACTCACACTGGGCCTCGGCAGAGCCATCAACACTTGGAACTGCCCTAACATACTCACAAACGTTTTCCCGACACACACATACACAAGAAACACACACAAACACCCATGGAATTTTTCTTACAGGCGTACACAGGGGGTTCTGAAACACACACAGACACACACACACTATCACACTCACAACACCGCACTCACACTGGGTCTCCAACACAGCCGTCAACACTTGGAACTGCTTTAACATAATCACAAACATGGTCCTGACACACACATATACAAATAACACACACAAACACCCATCGACTTTTTCTTGCAGGCATACACAATGGTTTCCTGCAAACACACACACACACACACACACAAAAGTCACACTCACGACAGAGCACTCACATTGGATCTCCAGCAGAGCCATGAACACTTGGAATTACCTTAACATATTCACAGACGTGATCCCGAAACACACATGCAGAAGAAACACACAAAAACACCCTACGACTTTTTCTTACAGACATACACAATGGTATCCAGCAAAACACACACACACACACACACACATACACTATCACACGCACAACACTGCACTCACACTGGGTCCCCGGCATAGCCATCAACAGTTGGAACTGCCCTAACATACTCACAAACGTGGTCCCGACACACACATACACAAGAAACACACAGAAACTCCCATTGACTCTTACTTACAGTCATGCACAATGGTTTCCGCAAACACACACACACACACACTATCACACTCACAACACAGCATTCACACTGGCACTTGAATCTGCCCTAACATACAAACAAACGTGGTCCCGACACACACATACACAAGAAACACACACAAACACCCATCAACATTTTGTTACAGGCAGATAGAGTGGGGTTTCCCCAAACACACACACACACACACACACACACACTGTCACACTAACAGCACAGTACGCACACTGGGCCTCGGCAGAGCCATCAACACTTGGAACTGCCCTAACATACTCACAAACGTTTTCCCGACACACACATACACAAGAAACACACACAAACACCCATCGACTTTTTCTTACAGGCATACACAACGGTTTCCCACGAACACAAACACACAGAGTCACACTTACAACACAGCACTCACAATGGGTATCCAGCAGAACCATCAACACTTGGAACTGCCCTAAAATATTGACAAATGTGGTCGCGACACACACATACACATGAAACTCACACACACATCCATCGACTTATTCTTACAGGCATACACAATGTTTTCCCGCCAACACAAACACACACAGAAACACACACTGCCACACTCACAACACAGCATTCACACTGGCACTTGGAACTGCCACAACATACTCACATACGTGGTCCCGACACACACATACACAAGAAACACACACAAACACCCATCGACTTTTTCTTAGAAGCATACACTGTGGGGTTCCCCCAAACACACACACACACAGAGACACACACACACTATCACACTCACAACACAGCACTCTCACTGGGTCTCCAGCAGAGCCATCAACACTTGGAACTGCCCTAACATATTCACAAATGTGGTCCCGACACACACATACAGAAGAAACACACACAAACACCCATGGAATTTTTCTTATAGGCATACAGACTGGTTTCCTGCAAACACACACACAGACACGCACACACACTGTCACACTCACAACACACACTCACACTGGATATCCAGCAAACTCATGAACACTTGGAACTGCCCTCACACACTCACAAATGTGGATCTGAAACACAATACGCAAGAACACACAAATACACCCATCGACTTTTTCATACAGGCATACACAATGGTTACCCGAAAACACACACACACACACACACACTCTCACACTCACAACACAGCACTCACTCTGTACCTCGGCAGAGACATCAACACTTGGAACTGCCCTCACACACTCACAAATGTGGATCTGAAACACAATACGCAAGAACACACAAATACACCCATCGACTTTTTCATACAGGCATACACAATGGTTACCCGAAAACACACACACACACACACACTCTCACACTCACAACACAGCACTCACTCTGTACCTCGGCAGAGACATCAACACTTGGAACTGCCCTCACACACTCACAAATGTGGATCTGAAACACAATACGCAAGAACACACAAATACACCCATCGACTTTTTCATACAGGCATACACAATGGTTACCGGAAAACACACACACACACACACACACTGTCACACTCGCAACACAGCTCTCACACTGGGCCTCGGCAGAGCCATCAACACTTGGAACTGCCCTAACATACTCACAAACTTTTTCCCGACACACACATACACAAGAAACACACACAAACACCCATGGAATTTTTCTTACAGGCGTACACAGGGGGTTCTGAAACACACACAGACACACACACTATCACACTCACAACACCGCACTCACACTGGGTCTCCAACACAGCCGTCAACACTTGGAACTGCTTTAACATAATCACAAACATGGTCCTGACACACACATATACAAATAACACACACAAACACCCATCGACTTTTTCTTGCAGGCATACACAATGGTTTCCTGCAAACACACACACACACACACACACACAAAAGTCACACTCACGACAGAGCACTCACATTGGATCTCCAGCAGAGCCATGAACACTTGGAATTACCTTAACATATTCACAGACGTGGTCCCGAAACACACATGCAGAAGAAACACACAAAAACACCCTACGACTTTTTCTTACAGACATACACAATGGTATCCAGCAAAACACACACACACACACACACACATACACTATCACACGCACAACACAGCACTCACACTGGGTCCCCGGCATAGCCATCAACAGTTGGAACTGCCCTAACATACTCACAAACGTGGTCCCGACACACACATACACAAGAAACACACACAAACTCCCATTGACTCTTACTTACAGTCATGCACAATGGTTTCCGCAAACACACACACACACACTATCACACTCACAACACAGCATTCACACTGGCACTTGAATCTGCCCTAACATACAAACAAACGTGGTCCCGACACACACATACACAAGAAACACACACAAACACCCATCAACATTTTGTTACAGGCAGACAGAGTGGGGTTTCCCCAAACACACACACACACACACACACACACACACTGTCACACTAACAGCACAGTACGCACACTGGGCCTCGGCAGAGCCATCAACACTTGGAACTGCCCTAACATACTCACAAACGTTTTCCCGACACACACATACACAAGAAACACACACAAACACCCATCGACTTTTTCTTACAGGCATACACAACGGTTTCCCACGAACACACACACACAGAGTCACACTTACAACACAGCACTCACAATGGGTATCCAGCAGAACCATCAACACTTGGAACTGCCCTAAAATATTGACAAATGTGGTCGCGACACACACATACACATGAAACTCACACACACATCCATCGACTTATTCTTACAGGCATACACAATGTTTTCCCGCCAACACAAACACACACAGAAACACACACTGCCACACTCACAACACAGCATTCACACTGGCACTTGGAACTGCCACAACATACTCACATACGTGGTCCCGACACACACATACACAAGAAACACACACAAACACCCATCGACTTTTTCTTAGAAGCATACACTGTGGGGTTCCCCCAAACACACACACACACAGAGACACACACACACTATCACACTCACAACACAGCACTCTCACTGGGTCTCCAGCAGAGCCATCAACACTTGGAACTGCCCTAACATATTCACAAATGTGGTCCCGACACACACATACAGAAGAAACACACACAAACACCCATGGAATTTTTCTTATAGGCATACAGACTGGTTTCCTGCAAACACACACACAGACACGCACACACACTGTCACACTCACAACACACACTCACACTGGATATCCAGCAAACTCATGAACACTTGGAACTGCCCTCACACACTCACAAATGTGGATCTGAAACACAATACGCAAGAACACACAAATACACCCATCGACTTTTTCATACAGGCATACACAATGGTTACCCGAAAACACACACACACACACACACACTCTCACACTCACAACACAGCACTCACTCTGTACCTCGGCAGAAACATCAACACTTGGAACTGCCCTCACACACTCACAAATGTGGATCTGAAACACAATACGCAAGAACACACAAATACACCCATCGACTTTTTCATACAGGCATACACAATGGTTACCGGAAAACACACACACACACACACACACACACACACTGTCACACTCGCAACACAGCACTCACACTGGGCCTCGGCAGAGCCATCAACACTTGGAACTGCCCTAACATACTCACAAACGTTTTCCCGACACACACATACACAAGAAACACACACAAACACCCATGGAATTTTTCTTACAGGCGTACACAGGGGGTTCTGAAACACACACAGACACACACACACTATCACACTCACAACACCGCACTCACACCGGGTCTCCAACACAGCCGTCAACACTTGGAACTGCTTTAACATAATCACAAACATGGTCCTGACACACACATATACAAATAACACACACAAACACCCATCGACTTTTTCTTGCAGGCATACACAATGGTTTCCTGCAAACACACACACACACACACACACACACACACACAAAAGTCACACTCACGACAGAGCACTCACATTGGATCTCCAGCAGAGCCATGAACACTTGGAATTACCTTAACATATTCACAGACGTGGTCCCGAAACACACATGCAGAAGAAACACACAAAAACACCCTACGACTTTTTCTTACAGACATACACAATGGTATCCAGCAAAACACACACACACACACACACACATACACTATCACACGCACAACACAGCACTCACACTGGGTCCCCGGCATAGCCATCAACAGTTGGAACTGCCCTAACATACTCACAAACGTGGTCCCGACACACACATACACAAGAAACACACACAAACTCCCATTGACTTTTACTTACAGTCATGCACAATGGTTTCCGCAAACACACACACACACACTATCACACTCACAACACAGCATTCACACTGGCACTTGAATCTGCCCTAACATACAAACAAACGTGGTCCCGACACACACATACACAAGAAACACACACAAACACCCATCAACATTTTGTTACAGGCAGACAGAGTGGGGTTTCCCCAAACACACACACACACACACACACACACACACACACACTGTCACACTAACAGCACAGTACGCACACTGGGCCTCGGCAGAGCCATCAACACTTGGAACTGCCCTAACATACTCACAAACGTTTTCCCGACACACACATACACAAGAAACACACACAAACACCCATCGACTTTTTCTTACAGGCATACACAACGGTTTCCCACGAACACACACACACAGAGTCACACTTACAACACAGCACTCACAATGGGTATCCAGCAGAACCATCAACACTTGGAACTGCCCTAAAATATTGACAAATGTGGTCGCGACACACACATACACATGAAACTCACACACACATCCATCGACTTATTCTTACAGGCATACACAATGTTTTCCCGCCAACACAAACACACACAGAAACACACACTGCCACACTCACAACACAGCATTCACACTGGCACTTGGAACTGCCACAACATACTCACATACGTGGTCCCGACACACACATACACAAGAAACACACACAAACACCCATCGACTTTTTCTTAGAAGCATACACTGTGGGGTTCCCCCAAACACACACACACACAGAGACACACACACACTATCACACTCACAACACAGCACTCTCACTGGGTCTCCAGCAGAGCCATCAACACTTGGAACTGCCCTAACATATTCACAAATGTGGTCCCGACACACACATACAGAAGAAACACACACAAACACCCATGGAATTTTTCTTATAGGCATACAGACTGGTTTCCTGCAAACACACACACAGACACGCACACACACTGTCACACTCACAACACACACTCACACTGGATATCCAGCAAACTCATGAACACTTGGAACTGCCCTCACACACTCACAAATGTGGATCTGAAACACAATACGCAAGAACACACAAATACACCCATCGACTTTTTCATACAGGCATACACAATGGTTACCCGAAAACACACACACACACACACACTCTCACACTCACAACACAGCACTCACTCTGTACCTCGGCAGAGACATCAACACTTGGAACTGCCCTCACACACTCACAAATGTGGATCTGAAACACAATACGCAAGAACACACAAATACACCCATCGACTTTTTCATACAGGCATACACAATGGTTACCCGAAAACACACACACACACACACACACACACACTGTCACACTCGCAACACAGCACTCACACTGGGCCTCGGCAGAGCCATCAACACTTGGAACTGCCCTAACATACTCACAAACGTTTTCCCGACACACACATACACAAGAAACACACACAAACACCCATGGAATTTTTCTTACAGGCGTACACAGGGGGTTCTGAAACACACACAGACACACACACACTATCACACTCACAACACCGCACTCACACTGGGTCTCCAACACAGCCGTCAACACTTGGAACTGCTTTAACATAATCACAAACATGGTCCTGACACACACATATACAAATAACACACACAAACACCCATCGACTTTTTCTTGCAGGCATACACAATGGTTTCCTGCAAACACACACACACACACACACACACAAAAGTCACACTCACGACAGAGCACTCACATTGGATCTCCAGCAGAGCCATGAACACTTGGAATTACCTTAACATATTCACAGACGTGATCCCGAAACACACATGCAGAAGAAACACACAAAAACACCCTACGACTTTTTCTTACAGACATACACAATGGTATCCAGCAAAACACACACACACACACACACACATACACTATCACACGCACAACACTGCACTCACACTGGGTCCCCGGCATAGCCATCAACAGTTGGAACTGCCCTAACATACTCACAAACGTGGTCCCGACACACACATACACAAGAAACACACAGAAACTCCCATTGACTCTTACTTACAGTCATGCACAATGGTTTCCGCAAACACACACACACACACACTATCACACTCACAACACAGCATTCACACTGGCACTTGAATCTGCCCTAACATACAAACAAACGTGGTCCCGACACACACATACACAAGAAACACACACAAACACCCATCAACATTTTGTTACAGGCAGATAGAGTGGGGTTTCCCCAAACACACACACACACACACACACACACACTGTCACACTAACAGCACAGTACGCACACTGGGCCTCGGCAGAGCCATCAACACTTGGAACTGCCCTAACATACTCACAAACGTTTTCCCGACACACACATACACAAGAAACACACACAAACACCCATCGACTTTTTCTTACAGGCATACACAACGGTTTCCCACGAACACAAACACACAGAGTCACACTTACAACACAGCACTCACAATGGGTATCCAGCAGAACCATCAACACTTGGAACTGCCCTAAAATATTGACAAATGTGGTCGCGACACACACATACACATGAAACTCACACACACATCCATCGACTTATTCTTACAGGCATACACAATGTTTTCCCGCCAACACAAACACACACAGAAACACACACTGCCACACTCACAACACAGCATTCACACTGGCACTTGGAACTGCCACAACATACTCACATACGTGGTCCCGACACACACATACACAAGAAACACACACAAACACCCATCGACTTTTTCTTAGAAGCATACACTGTGGGGTTCCCCCAAACACACACACACACAGAGACACACACACACTATCACACTCACAACACAGCACTCTCACTGGGTCTCCAGCAGAGCCATCAACACTTGGAACTGCCCTAACATATTCACAAATGTGGTCCCGACACACACATACAGAAGAAACACACACAAACACCCATGGAATTTTTCTTATAGGCATACAGACTGGTTTCCTGCAAACACACACACAGACACGCACACACACTGTCACACTCACAACACACACTCACACTGGATATCCAGCAAACTCATGAACACTTGGAACTGCCCTCACACACTCACAAATGTGGATCTGAAACACAATACGCAAGAACACACAAATACACCCATCGACTTTTTCATACAGGCATACACAATGGTTACCCGAAAACACACACACACACACACACACTCTCACACTCACAACACAGCACTCACTCTGTACCTCGGCAGAGACATCAACACTTGGAACTGCCCTCACACACTCACAAATGTGGATCTGAAACACAATACGCAAGAACACACAAATACACCCATCGACTTTTTCATACAGGCATACACAATGGTTACCCGAAAACACACACACACACACACACTCTCACACTCACAACACAGCACTCACTCTGTACCTCGGCAGAGACATCAACACTTGGAACTGCCCTCACACACTCACAAATGTGGATCTGAAACACAATACGCAAGAACACACAAATACACCCATCGACTTTTTCATACAGGCATACACAATGGTTACCGGAAAACACACACACACACACACACACTGTCACACTCGCAACACAGCTCTCACACTGGGCCTCGGCAGAGCCATCAACACTTGGAACTGCCCTAACATACTCACAAACGTTTTCCCGACACACACATACACAAGAAACACACACAAACACCCATGGAATTTTTCTTACAGGCGTACACAGGGGGTTCTGAAACACACACAGACACACACACTATCACACTCACAACACCGCACTCACACTGGGTCTCCAACACAGCCGTCAACACTTGGAACTGCTTTAACATAATCACAAACATGGTCCTGACACACACATATACAAATAACACACACAAACACCCATCGACTTTTTCTTGCAGGCATACACAATGGTTTCCTGCAAACACACACACACACACACACACACAAAAGTCACACTCACGACAGAGCACTCACATTGGATCTCCAGCAGAGCCATGAACACTTGGAATTACCTTAACATATTCACAGACGTGGTCCCGAAACACACATGCAGAAGAAACACACAAAAACACCCTACGACTTTTTCTTACAGACATACACAATGGTATCCAGCAAAACACACACACACACACACACACATACACTATCACACGCACAACACAGCACTCACACTGGGTCCCCGGCATAGCCATCAACAGTTGGAACTGCCCTAACATACTCACAAACGTGGTCCCGACACACACATACACAAGAAACACACACAAACTCCCATTGACTCTTACTTACAGTCATGCACAATGGTTTCCGCAAACACACACACACACACTATCACACTCACAACACAGCATTCACACTGGCACTTGAATCTGCCCTAACATACAAACAAACGTGGTCCCGACACACACATACACAAGAAACACACACAAACACCCATCAACATTTTGTTACAGGCAGACAGAGTGGGGTTTCCCCAAACACACACACACACACACACACACACACACTGTCACACTAACAGCACAGTACGCACACTGGGCCTCGGCAGAGCCATCAACACTTGGAACTGCCCTAACATACTCACAAACGTTTTCCCGACACACACATACACAAGAAACACACACAAACACCCATCGACTTTTTCTTACAGGCATACACAACGGTTTCCCACGAACACACACACACAGAGTCACACTTACAACACAGCACTCACAATGGGTATCCAGCAGAACCATCAACACTTGGAACTGCCCTAAAATATTGACAAATGTGGTCGCGACACACACATACACATGAAACTCACACACACATCCATCGACTTATTCTTACAGGCATACACAATGTTTTCCCGCCAACACAAACACACACAGAAACACACACTGCCACACTCACAACACAGCATTCACACTGGCACTTGGAACTGCCACAACATACTCACATACGTGGTCCCGACACACACATACACAAGAAACACACACAAACACCCATCGACTTTTTCTTAGAAGCATACACTGTGGGGTTCCCCCAAACACACACACACACAGAGACACACACACACTATCACACTCACAACACAGCACTCTCACTGGGTCTCCAGCAGAGCCATCAACACTTGGAACTGCCCTAACATATTCACAAATGTGGTCCCGACACACACATACAGAAGAAACACACACAAACACCCATGGAATTTTTCTTATAGGCATACAGACTGGTTTCCTGCAAACACACACACAGACACGCACACACACTGTCACACTCACAACACACACTCACACTGGATATCCAGCAAACTCATGAACACTTGGAACTGCCCTCACACACTCACAAATGTGGATCTGAAACACAATACGCAAGAACACACAAATACACCCATCGACTTTTTCATACAGGCATACACAATGGTTACCCGAAAACACACACACACACACACACACTCTCACACTCACAACACAGCACTCACTCTGTACCTCGGCAGAAACATCAACACTTGGAACTGCCCTCACACACTCACAAATGTGGATCTGAAACACAATACGCAAGAACACACAAATACACCCATCGACTTTTTCATACAGGCATACACAATGGTTACCGGAAAACACACACACACACACACACACACACACTGTCACACTCGCAACACAGCACTCACACTGGGCCTCGGCAGAGCCATCAACACTTGGAACTGCCCTAACATACTCACAAACGTTTTCCCGACACACACATACACAAGAAACACACACAAACACCCATGGAATTTTTCTTACAGGCGTACACAGGGGGTTCTGAAACACACACAGACACACACACACTATCACACTCATAACACCGCACTCACACTGGGTCTCCAACACAGCCGTCAACACTTGGAACTGCTTTAACATAATCACAAACATGGTCCTGACACACACATATACAAATAACACACGCAAACACCCATCGACTTTTTCTTGCAGGCATACACAATGGTTTCCTGCAAACACACACACACACACACACACAAAAGTCACACTCACGACAGAGCACTCACATTGGATCTCCAGCAGAGCCATGAACACTTGGAATTACCTTAACATATTCACAGACGTGGTCCCGAAACACACATGCAGAAGAAACACACAAAAACACCCTACGACTTTTTCTTACAGACATACACAATGGTATCCAGCAAAACACACACACACACACACACACATACACTATCACACGCACAACACAGCACTCACACTGGGTCCCCGGCATAGCCATCAACAGTTGGAACTGCCCTAACATACTCACAAACGTGGTCCCGACACACACATACACAAGAAACACACACAAACTCCCATTGACTCTTACTTACAGTCATGCACAATGGTTTCCGCAAACACACACACACACACACTATCACACTCACAACACAGCATTCACACTGGCACTTGAATCTGCCCTAACATACAAACAAACGTGGTCCCGACACACACATACACAAGAAACACACACAAACACCCATCAACATTTTGTTACAGGCAGACAGAGTGGGGTTTCCCCAAACACACACACACACACACACACACACACTGTCACACTAACAGCACAGTACGCACACTGGGCCTCGGCAGAGCCATCAACACTTGGAACTGCCCTAACATACTCACAAACGTTTTCCCGACACACACATACACAAGAAACACACACAAACACCCATCGACTTTTCTTACAGGCATACACAACGGTTTCCCACGAACACACACACACAGAGTCACACTTACAACACAGCACTCACAATGGGTATCCAGCAGAACCATCAACACTTGGAACTGCCCTAAAATATTGACAAATGTGGTCGCGACACACACATACACATGAAACTCACACACACATCCATCGACTTATTCTTACAGGCATACACAATGTTTTCCCGCCAACACAAACACACAGAGAAACACACACTGCCACACTCACAACACAGCATTCACACTGGCACTTGGAACTGCCACAACATACTCACATACGTGGTCCCGACACACACATACACAAGAAACACACACAAACACCCATCGACTTTTTCTTAGAAGCATACACTGTGGGGTTCCCCCAAACACACACACACACAGAGACACACACACACTATCACACTCACAACACAGCACTCTCCCTGGGTCTCCAGCAGAGCCATCAACACTTGGAACTGCCCTAACATATTCACAAATGTGGTCCCGACACACACATACAGAAGAAACACACACAAACACCCATGGAATTTTTCTTATAGGCATACAGACTGGTTTCCTGCAAACACACACACAGACACGCACACACACTGTCACACTCACAACACACACTCACACTGGATATCCAGCAAACTCATGAACACTTGGAACTGCCCTCACACACTCACAAATGTGGATCTGAAACACAATACGCAAGAACACACAAATACACCCATCGACTTTTTCATACAGGCATACACAATGGTTACCCGAAAACACACACACACACACACACACACACACTGTCACACTCGCAACACAGCACTCACACTGGGCCTCGGCAGAGCCATCAACACTTGGAACTGCCCTAACATACTCACAAACGTTTTCCCGACACACACATACACAAGAAACACACACAAACACCCATGGAATTTTTCTTACAGGCGTACACAGGGGGTTCTGAAACACACACAGACACACACACACTATCACACTCACAACACCGCACTCACACCGGGTCTCCAACACAGCCGTCAACACTTGGAACTGCTTTAACATAATCACAAACATGGTCCTGACACACACATATACAAATAACACACACAAACACCCATCGACTTTTTCTTGCAGGCATACACAATGGTTTCCTGCAAACACACACACACACACACACACACACAAAAGTCACACTCACGACAGAGCACTCACATTGGATCTCCAGCAGAGCCATGAACACTTGGAATTACCTTAACATATTCACAGACGTGGTCCCGAAACACACATGCAGAAGAAACACACAAAAACACCCTACGACTTTTTCTTACAGACATACACAATGGTATCCAGCAAAACACACACACACACACACACACATACACTATCACACGCACAACACAGCACTCACACTGGGTCCCCGGCATAGCCATCAACAGTTGGAACTGCCCTAACATACTCACAAACGTGGTCCCGACACACACATACACAAGAAACACACACAAACTCCCATTGACTTTTACTTACAGTCATGCACAATGGTTTCCGCAAACACACACACACACACACTATCACACTCACAACACAGCATTCACACTGGCACTTGAATCTGCCCTAACATACAAACAAACGTGGTCCCGACACACACATACACAAGAAACACACACAAACACCCATCAACATTTTGTTACAGGCAGACAGAGTGGGGTTTCCCCAAACACACACACACACACACACACACACACACTGTCACACTAACAGCACAGTACGCACACTGGGCCTCGGCAGAGCCATCAACACTTGGAACTGCCCTAACATACTCACAAACGTTTTCCCGACACACACATACACAAGAAACACACACAAACACCCATCGACTTTTTCTTACAGGCATACACAACGGTTTCCCACGAACACACACACACAGAGTCACACTTACAACACAGCACTCACAATGGGTATCCAGCAGAACCATCAACACTTGGAACTGCCCTAAAATATTGACAAATGTGGTCGCGACACACACATACACATGAAACTCACACACACATCCATCGACTTATTCTTACAGGCATACACAATGCTTTCCCGCCAACACAAACACACACAGAAACACACACTGCCACACTCACAACACAGCATTCACACTGGCACTTGGAACTGCCACAACATACTCACATACGTGGTCCCGACACACACATACACAAGAAACACACACAAACACCCATCGACTTTTTCTTAGAAGCATACACTGTGGGGTTCCCCCAAACACACACACACACAGAGACACACACACACTATCACACTCACAACACAGCACTCTCACTGGGTCTCCAGCAGAGCCATCAACACTTGGAACTGCCCTAACATATTCACAAATGTGGTCCCGACACACACATACAGAAGAAACACACACAAACACCCATGGAATTTTTCTTATAGGCATACAGACTGGTTTCCTGCAAACACACACACAGACACGCACACACACTGTCACACTCACAACACACACTCACACTGGATATCCAGCAAACTCATGAACACTTGGAACTGCCCTCACACACTCACAAATGTGGATCTGAAACACAATACGCAAGACCACACAAATACACCCATCGACTTTTTCATACAGGCATACACAATGGTTACCCGAAAACACACACACACACACACACTCTCACACTCACAACACAGCACTCACTCTGTACCTCGGCAGAGACATCAACACTTGGAACTGCCCTCACACACTCACAAATGTGGATCTGAAACACAATACGCAAGAACACACAAATACACCCATCGACTTTTTCATACAGGCATACACAATGGTTACCGGAAAACACACACACACACACACACACACACACTGTCACACTCGCAACACAGCACTCACACTGGGCCTCGGCAGAGCCATCAACACTTGGAACTGCCCTAACATACTCACAAACGTTTTCCCGACACACACATACACAAGAAACACACACAAACACCCATGGAATTTTTCTTACAGGCGTACACAGGGGGTTCTGAAACACACACAGACACACACACACTATCACACTCACAACACCGCACTCACACCGGGTCTCCAACACAGCCGTCAACACTTGGAACTGCTTTAACATAATCACAAACATGGTCCTGACACACACATATACAAATAACACACACAAACACCCATCGACTTTTTCTTGCAGGCATACACAATGGTTTCCTGCAAACACACACACACACACACACACACACACAAAAGTCACACTCACGACAGAGCACTCACATTGGATCTCCAGCAGAGCCATGAACACTTGGAATTACCTTAACATATTCACAGACGTGGTCCCGAAACACACATGCAGAAGAAACACACAAAAACACCCTACGACTTTTTCTTACAGACATACACAATGGTATCCAGCAAAACACACACACACACACACACACATACACTATCACACGCACAACACAGCACTCACACTGGGTCCCCGGCATAGCCATCAACAGTTGGAACTGCCCTAACATACTCACAAACGTGGTCCCGACACACACATACACAAGAAACACACACAAACTCCCATTGACTTTTACTTACAGTCATGCACAATGGTTTCCGCAAACACACACACACACACACTATCACACTCACAACACAGCATTCACACTGGCACTTGAATCTGCCCTAACATACAAACAAACGTGGTCCCGACACACACATACACAAGAAACACACACAAACACCCATCAACATTTTGTTACAGGCAGACAGAGTGGGGTTTCCCCAAACACACACACACACACACACACACACACACTGTCACACTAACAGCACAGTACGCACACTGGGCCTCGGCAGAGCCATCAACACTTGGAACTGCCCTAACATACTCACAAACGTTTTCCCGACACACACATACACAAGAAACACACACAAACACCCATCGACTTTTTCTTACAGGCATACACAACGGTTTCCCACGAACACACACACACAGAGTCACACTTACAACACAGCACTCACAATGGGTATCCAGCAGAACCATCAACACTTGGAACTGCCCTAAAATATTGACAAATGTGGTCGCGACACACACATACACATGAAACTCACACACACATCCATCGACTTATTCTTACAGGCATACACAATGTTTTCCCGCCAACACAAACACACACAGAAACACACACTGCCACACTCACAACACAGCATTCACACTGGCACTTGGAACTGCCACAACATACTCACATACGTGGTCCCGACACACACATACACAAGAAACACACACAAACACCCATCGACTTTTTCTTAGAAGCATACACTGTGGGGTTCCCCCAAACACACACACACACAGAGACACACACACACTATCACACTCACAACACAGCACTCTCACTGGGTCTCCAGCAGAGCCATCAACACTTGGAACTGCCCTAACATATTCACAAATGTGGTCCCGACACACACATACAGAAGAAACACACACAAACACCCATGGAATTTTTCTTATAGGCATACAGACTGGTTTCCTGCAAACACACACACAGACACGCACACACACTGTCACACTCACAACACACACTCACACTGGATATCCAGCAAACTCATGAACACTTGGAACTGCCCTCACACACTCACAAATGTGGATCTGAAACACAATACGCAAGAACACACAAATACACCCATCGACTTTTTCATACAGGCATACACAATGGTTACCCGAAAACACACACACACACACACACACTCTCACACTCACAACACAGCACTCACTCTGTACCTCGGCAGAAACATCAACACTTGGAACTGCCCTCACACACTCACAAATGTGGATCTGAAACACAATACGCAAGAACACACAAATACACCCATCGACTTTTTCATACAGGCATACACAATGGTTACCGGAAAACACACACACACACACACACACACACACACTGTCACACTCGCAACACAGCACTCACACTGGGCCTCGGCAGAGCCATCAACACTTGGAACTGCCCTAACATACTCACAAACGTTTTCCCGACACACACATACACAAGAAACACACACAAACACCCATGGAATTTTTCTTACAGGCGTACACAGGGGGTTCTGAAACACACACAGACACACACACACTATCACACTCATAACACCGCACTCACACTGGGTCTCCAACACAGCCGTCAACACTTGGAACTGCTTTAACATAATCACAAACATGGTCCTGACACACACATATACAAATAACACACACAAACACCCATCGACTTTTTCTTGCAGGCATACACAATGGTTTCCTGCAAACACACACACACACACACACACACAAAAGTCACACTCACGACAGAGCACTCACATTGGATCTCCAGCAGAGCCATGAACACTTGGAATTACCTTAACATATTCACAGACGTGGTCCCGAAACACACATGCAGAAGAAACACACAAAAACACCCTACGACTTTTTCTTACAGACATACACAATGGTATCCAGCAAAACACACACACACACACACACACATACACTATCACACGCACAACACAGCACTCACACTGGGTCCCCGGCATAGCCATCAACAGTTGGAACTGCCCTAACATACTCACAAACGTGGTCCCGACACACACATACACAAGAAACACACACAAACTCCCATTGACTCTTACTTACAGTCATGCACAATGGTTTCCGCAAACACACACACACACACACACTATCACACTCACAACACAGCATTCACACTGGCACTTGAATCTGCCCTAACATACAAACAAACGTGGTCCCGACACACACATACACAAGAAACACACACAAACACCCATCAACATTTTGTTACAGGCAGACAGAGTGGGGTTTCCCCAAACACACACACACACACACACACACACACTGTCACACTAACAGCACAGTACGCACACTGGGCCTCGGCAGAGCCATCAACACTTGGAACTGCCCTAACATACTCACAAACGTTTTCCCGACACACACATACACAAGAAACACACACAAACACCCATCGACTTTTCTTACAGGCATACACAACGGTTTCCCACGAACACACACACACAGAGTCACACTTACAACACAGCACTCACAATGGGTATCCAGCAGAACCATCAACACTTGGAACTGCCCTAAAATATTGACAAATGTGGTCGCGACACACACATACACATGAAACTCACACACACATCCATCGACTTATTCTTACAGGCATACACAATGTTTTCCCGCCAACACAAACACACAGAGAAACACACACTGCCACACTCACAACACAGCATTCACACTGGCACTTGGAACTGCCACAACATACTCACATACGTGGTCCCGACACACACATACACAAGAAACACACACAAACACCCATCGACTTTTTCTTAGAAGCATACACTGTGGGGTTCCCCCAAACACACACACACACAGAGACACACACACACTATCACACTCACAACACAGCACTCTCCCTGGGTCTCCAGCAGAGCCATCAACACTTGGAACTGCCCTAACATATTCACAAATGTGGTCCCGACACACACATACAGAAGAAACACACACAAACACCCATGGAATTTTTCTTATAGGCATACAGACTGGTTTCCTGCAAACACACACACAGACACGCACACACACTGTCACACTCACAACACACACTCACACTGGATATCCAGCAAACTCATGAACACTTGGAACTGCCCTCACACACTCACAAATGTGGATCTGAAACACAATACGCAAGAACACACAAATACACCCATCGACTTTTTCATACAGGCATACACAATGGTTACCCGAAAACACACACACACACACACACACACACACTGTCACACTCGCAACACAGCACTCACACTGGGCCTCGGCAGAGCCATCAACACTTGGAACTGCCCTAACATACTCACAAACGTTTTCCCGACACACACATACACAAGAAACACACACAAACACCCATGGAATTTTTCTTACAGGCGTACACAGGGGGTTCTGAAACACACACAGACACACACACACTATCACACTCACAACACCGCACTCACACCGGGTCTCCAACACAGCCGTCAACACTTGGAACTGCTTTAACATAATCACAAACATGGTCCTGACACACACATATACAAATAACACACACAAACACCCATCGACTTTTTCTTGCAGGCATACACAATGGTTTCCTGCAAACACACACACACACACACACACACACAAAAGTCACACTCACGACAGAGCACTCACATTGGATCTCCAGCAGAGCCATGAACACTTGGAATTACCTTAACATATTCACAGACGTGGTCCCGAAACACACATGCAGAAGAAACACACAAAAACACCCTACGACTTTTTCTTACAGACATACACAATGGTATCCAGCAAAACACACACACACACACACACACATACACTATCACACGCACAACACAGCACTCACACTGGGTCCCCGGCATAGCCATCAACAGTTGGAACTGCCCTAACATACTCACAAACGTGGTCCCGACACACACATACACAAGAAACACACACAAACTCCCATTGACTTTTACTTACAGTCATGCACAATGGTTTCCGCAAACACACACACACACACACTATCACACTCACAACACAGCATTCACACTGGCACTTGAATCTGCCCTAACATACAAACAAACGTGGTCCCGACACACACATACACAAGAAACACACACAAACACCCATCAACATTTTGTTACAGGCAGACAGAGTGGGGTTTCCCCAAACACACACACACACACACACACACACACACTGTCACACTAACAGCACAGTACGCACACTGGGCCTCGGCAGAGCCATCAACACTTGGAACTGCCCTAACATACTCACAAACGTTTTCCCGACACACACATACACAAGAAACACACACAAACACCCATCGACTTTTTCTTACAGGCATACACAACGGTTTCCCACGAACACACACACACAGAGTCACACTTACAACACAGCACTCACAATGGGTATCCAGCAGAACCATCAACACTTGGAACTGCCCTAAAATATTGACAAATGTGGTCGCGACACACACATACACATGAAACTCACACACACATCCATCGACTTATTCTTACAGGCATACACAATGCTTTCCCGCCAACACAAACACACACAGAAACACACACTGCCACACTCACAACACAGCATTCACACTGGCACTTGGAACTGCCACAACATACTCACATACGTGGTCCCGACACACACATACACAAGAAACACACACAAACACCCATCGACTTTTTCTTAGAAGCATACACTGTGGGGTTCCCCCAAACACACACACACACAGAGACACACACACACTATCACACTCACAACACAGCACTCTCACTGGGTCTCCAGCAGAGCCATCAACACTTGGAACTGCCCTAACATATTCACAAATGTGGTCCCGACACACACATACAGAAGAAACACACACAAACACCCATGGAATTTTTCTTATAGGCATACAGACTGGTTTCCTGCAAACACACACACAGACACGCACACACACTGTCACACTCACAACACACACTCACACTGGATATCCAGCAAACTCATGAACACTTGGAACTGCCCTCACACACTCACAAATGTGGATCTGAAACACAATACGCAAGACCACACAAATACACCCATCGACTTTTTCATACAGGCATACACAATGGTTACCCGAAAACACACACACACACACACACTCTCACACTCACAACACAGCACTCACTCTGTACCTCGGCAGAGACATCAACACTTGGAACTGCCCTCACACACTCACAAATGTGGATCTGAAACACAATACGCAAGAACACACAAATACACCCATCGACTTTTTCATACAGGCATACACAATGGTTACCGGAAAACACACACACACACACACACACACACACTGTCACACTCGCAACACAGCACTCACACTGGGCCTCGGCAGAGCCATCAACACTTGGAACTGCCCTAACATACTCACAAACGTTTTCCCGACACACACATACACAAGAAACACACACAAACACCCATGGAATTTTTCTTACAGGCGTACACAGGGGGTTCTGAAACACACACAGACACACACACACTATCACACTCACAACACCGCACTCACACCGGGTCTCCAACACAGCCGTCAACACTTGGAACTGCTTTAACATAATCACAAACATGGTCCTGACACACACATATACAAATAACACACACAAACACCCATCGACTTTTTCTTGCAGGCATACACAATGGTTTCCTGCAAACACACACACACACACACACACACACACAAAAGTCACACTCACGACAGAGCACTCACATTGGATCTCCAGCAGAGCCATGAACACTTGGAATTACCTTAACATATTCACAGACGTGGTCCCGAAACACACATGCAGAAGAAACACACAAAAACACCCTACGACTTTTTCTTACAGACATACACAATGGTATCCAGCAAAACACACACACACACACACACACATACACTATCACACGCACAACACAGCACTCACACTGGGTCCCCGGCATAGCCATCAACAGTTGGAACTGCCCTAACATACTCACAAACGTGGTCCCGACACACACATACACAAGAAACACACACAAACTCCCATTGACTTTTACTTACAGTCATGCACAATGGTTTCCGCAAACACACACACACACACACTATCACACTCACAACACAGCATTCACACTGGCACTTGAATCTGCCCTAACATACAAACAAACGTGGTCCCGACACACACATACACAAGAAACACACACAAACACCCATCAACATTTTGTTACAGGCAGACAGAGTGGGGTTTCCCCAAACACACACACACACACACACACACACACACACTGTCACACTAACAGCACAGTACGCACACTGGGCCTCGGCAGAGCCATCAACACTTGGAACTGCCCTAACATACTCACAAACGTTTTCCCGACACACACATACACAAGAAACACACACAAACACCCATCGACTTTTTCTTACAGGCATACACAACGGTTTCCCACGAACACACACACACAGAGTCACACTTACAACACAGCACTCACAATGGGTATCCAGCAGAACCATCAACACTTGGAACTGCCCTAAAATATTGACAAATGTGGTCGCGACACACACATACACATGAAACTCACACACACATCCATCGACTTATTCTTACAGGCATACACAATGTTTTCCCGCCAACACAAACACACACAGAAACACACACTGCCACACTCACAACACAGCATTCACACTGGCACTTGGAACTGCCACAACATACTCACATACGTGGTCCCGACACACACATACACAAGAAACACACACAAACACCCATCGACTTTTTCTTAGAAGCATACACTGTGGGGTTCCCCCAAACACACACACACACAGAGACACACACACACTATCACACTCACAACACAGCACTCTCACTGGGTCTCCAGCAGAGCCATCAACACTTGGAACTGCCCTAACATATTCACAAATGTGGTCCCGACACACACATACAGAAGAAACACACACAAACACCCATGGAATTTTTCTTATAGGCATACAGACTGGTTTCCTGCAAACACACACACAGACACGCACACACACTGTCACACTCACAACACACACTCACACTGGATATCCAGCAAACTCATGAACACTTGGAACTGCCCTCACACACTCACAAATGTGGATCTGAAACACAATACGCAAGAACACACAAATACACCCATCGACTTTTTCATACAGGCATACACAATGGTTACCCGAAAACACACACACACACACACACTCTCACACTCACAACACAGCACTCACTCTGTACCTCGGCAGAGACATCAACACTTGGAACTGCCCTCACACACTCACAAATGTGGATCTGAAACACAATACGCAAGAACACACAAATACACCCATCGACTTTTTCATACAGGCATACACAATGGTTACCCGAAAACACACACACACACACACACACACACTGTCACACTCGCAACACAGCACTCACACTGGGCCTCGGCAGAGCCATCAACACTTGGAACTGCCCTAACATACTCACAAACGTTTTCCCGACACACACATACACAAGAAACACACACAAACACCCATGGAATTTTTCTTACAGGCGTACACAGGGGGTTCTGAAACACACACAGACACACACACACTATCACACTCACAACACCGCACTCACACTGGGTCTCCAACACAGCCGTCAACACTTGGAACTGCTTTAACATAATCACAAACATGGTCCTGACACACACATATACAAATAACACACACAAACACCCATCGACTTTTTCTTGCAGGCATACACAATGGTTTCCTGCAAACACACACACACACACACACACACAAAAGTCACACTCACGACAGAGCACTCACATTGGATCTCCAGCAGAGCCATGAACACTTGGAATTACCTTAACATATTCACAGACGTGATCCCGAAACACACATGCAGAAGAAACACACAAAAACACCCTACGACTTTTTCTTACAGACATACACAATGGTATCCAGCAAAACACACACACACACACACACACATACACTATCACACGCACAACACTGCACTCACACTGGGTCCCCGGCATAGCCATCAACAGTTGGAACTGCCCTAACATACTCACAAACGTGGTCCCGACACACACATACACAAGAAACACACAGAAACTCCCATTGACTCTTACTTACAGTCATGCACAATGGTTTCCGCAAACACACACACACACACTATCACACTCACAACACAGCATTCACACTGGCACTTGAATCTGCCCTAACATACAAACAAACGTGGTCCCGACACACACATACACAAGAAACACACACAAACACCCATCAACATTTTGTTACAGGCAGATAGAGTGGGGTTTCCCCAAACACACACACACACACACACACACACACACTGTCACACTAACAGCACAGTACGCACACTGGGCCTCGGCAGAGCCATCAACACTTGGAACTGCCCTAACATACTCACAAACGTTTTCCCGACACACACATACACAAGAAACACACACAAACACCCATCGACTTTTTCTTACAGGCATACACAACGGTTTCCCACGAACACAAACACACAGAGTCACACTTACAACACAGCACTCACAATGGGTATCCAGCAGAACCATCAACACTTGGAACTGCCCTAAAATATTGACAAATGTGGTCGCGACACACACATACACATGAAACTCACACACACATCCATCGACTTATTCTTACAGGCATACACAATGTTTTCCCGCCAACACAAACACACACAGAAACACACACTGCCACACTCACAACACAGCATTCACACTGGCACTTGGAACTGCCACAACATACTCACATACGTGGTCCCGACACACACATACACAAGAAACACACACAAACACCCATCGACTTTTTCTTAGAAGCATACACTGTGGGGTTCCCCCAAACACACACACACACAGAGACACACACACACTATCACACTCACAACACAGCACTCTCACTGGGTCTCCAGCAGAGCCATCAACACTTGGAACTGCCCTAACATATTCACAAATGTGGTCCCGACACACACATACAGAAGAAACACACACAAACACCCATGGAATTTTTCTTATAGGCATACAGACTGGTTTCCTGCAAACACACACACAGACACGCACACACACTGTCACACTCACAACACACACTCACACTGGATATCCAGCAAACTCATGAACACTTGGAACTGCCCTCACACACTCACAAATGTGGATCTGAAACACAATACGCAAGAACACACAAATACACCCATCGACTTTTTCATACAGGCATACACAATGGTTACCCGAAAACACACACACACACACACACACTCTCACACTCACAACACAGCACTCACTCTGTACCTCGGCAGAGACATCAACACTTGGAACTGCCCTCACACACTCACAAATGTGGATCTGAAACACAATACGCAAGAACACACAAATACACCCATCGACTTTTTCATACAGGCATACACAATGGTTACCCGAAAACACACACACACACACACACTCTCACACTCACAACACAGCACTCACTCTGTACCTCGGCAGAGACATCAACACTTGGAACTGCCCTCACACACTCACAAATGTGGATCTGAAACACAATACGCAAGAACACACAAATACACCCATCGACTTTTTCATACAGGCATACACAATGGTTACCGGAAAACACACACACACACACACACACTGTCACACTCGCAACACAGCTCTCACACTGGGCCTCGGCAGAGCCATCAACACTTGGAACTGCCCTAACATACTCACAAACGTTTTCCCGACACACACATACACAAGAAACACACACAAACACCCATGGAATTTTTCTTACAGGCGTACACAGGGGGTTCTGAAACACACACAGACACACACACACACTATCACACTCACAACACCGCACTCACACTGGGTCTCCAACACAGCCGTCAACACTTGGAACTGCTTTAACATAATCACAAACATGGTCCTGACACACACATATACAAATAACACACACAAACACCCATCGACTTTTTCTTGCAGGCATACACAATGGTTTCCTGCAAACACACACACACACACACACACACACAAAAGTCACACTCACGACAGAGCACTCACATTGGATCTCCAGCAGAGCCATGAACACTTGGAATTACCTTAACATATTCACAGACGTGGTCCCGAAACACACATGCAGAAGAAACACACAAAAACACCCTACGACTTTTTCTTACAGACATACACAATGGTATCCAGCAAAACACACACACACACACACACACATACACTATCACACGCACAACACAGCACTCACACTGGGTCCCCGGCATAGCCATCAACAGTTGGAACTGCCCTAACATACTCACAAACGTGGTCCCGACACACACATACACAAGAAACACACACAAACTCCCATTGACTCTTACTTACAGTCATGCACAATGGTTTCCGCAAACACACACACACACACTATCACACTCACAACACAGCATTCACACTGGCACTTGAATCTGCCCTAACATACAAACAAACGTGGTCCCGACACACACATACACAAGAAACACACACAAACACCCATCAACATTTTGTTACAGGCAGACAGAGTGGGGTTTCCCCAAACACACACACACACACACACACACACACACACTGTCACACTAACAGCACAGTACGCACACTGGGCCTCGGCAGAGCCATCAACACTTGGAACTGCCCTAACATACTCACAAACGTTTTCCCGACACACACATACACAAGAAACACACACAAACACCCATCGACTTTTTCTTACAGGCATACACAACGGTTTCCCACGAACACACACACACAGAGTCACACTTACAACACAGCACTCACAATGGGTATCCAGCAGAACCATCAACACTTGGAACTGCCCTAAAATATTGACAAATGTGGTCGCGACACACACATACACATGAAACTCACACACACATCCATCGACTTATTCTTACAGGCATACACAATGTTTTCCCGCCAACACAAACACACACAGAAACACACACTGCCACACTCACAACACAGCATTCACACTGGCACTTGGAACTGCCACAACATACTCACATACGTGGTCCCGACACACACATACACAAGAAACACACACAAACACCCATCGACTTTTTCTTAGAAGCATACACTGTGGGGTTCCCCCAAACACACACACACACAGAGACACACACACACTATCACACTCACAACACAGCACTCTCACTGGGTCTCCAGCAGAGCCATCAACACTTGGAACTGCCCTAACATATTCACAAATGTGGTCCCGACACACACATACAGAAGAAACACACACAAACACCCATGGAATTTTTCTTATAGGCATACAGACTGGTTTCCTGCAAACACACACACAGACACGCACACACACTGTCACACTCACAACACACACTCACACTGGATATCCAGCAAACTCATGAACACTTGGAACTGCCCTCACACACTCACAAATGTGGATCTGAAACACAATACGCAAGAACACACAAATACACCCATCGACTTTTTCATACAGGCATACACAATGGTTACCCGAAAACACACACACACACACACACACTCTCACACTCACAACACAGCACTCACTCTGTACCTCGGCAGAAACATCAACACTTGGAACTGCCCTCACACACTCACAAATGTGGATCTGAAACACAATACGCAAGAACACACAAATACACCCATCGACTTTTTCATACAGGCATACACAATGGTTACCGGAAAACACACACACACACACACACACACACACTGTCACACTCGCAACACAGCACTCACACTGGGCCTCGGCAGAGCCATCAACACTTGGAACTGCCCTAACATACTCACAAACGTTTTCCCGACACACACATACACAAGAAACACACACAAACACCCATGGAATTTTTCTTACAGGCGTACACAGGGGGTTCTGAAACACACACAGACACACACACACTATCACACTCACAACACAGCACTCACACTGGGTCTCCAACACAGCCGTCAACACTTGGAACTGCTTTAACATAATCACAAACATGGTCCTGACACACACATATACAAATAACACACACAAACACCCATCGACTTTTTCTTGCAGGCATACACAATGGTTTCCTGCAAACACACACACACACACACACACACAAAAGTCACACTCACGACAGAGCACTCACATTGGATCTCCAGCAGAGCCATGAACACTTGGAATTACCTTAACATATTCACAGACGTGGTCCCGAAACACACATGCAGAAGAAACACACAAAAACACCCTACGACTTTTTCTTACAGACATACACAATGGTATCCAGCAAAACACACACACACACACACACACATACACTATCACACGCACAACACAGCACTCACACTGGGTCCCCGGCATAGCCATCAACAGTTGGAACTGCCCTAACATACTCACAAACGTGGTCCCGACACACACATACACAAGAAACACACACAAACTCCCATTGACTCTTACTTACAGTCATGCACAATGGTTTCCGCAAACACACACACACACACACTATCACACTCACAACACAGCATTCACACTGGCACTTGAATCTGCCCTAACATACAAACAAACGTGGTCCCGACACACACATACACAAGAAACACACACAAACACCCATCAACATTTTGTTACAGGCAGACAGAGTGGGGTTTCCCCAAACACACACACACACACACACACACACACACTGTCACACTAACAGCACAGTACGCACACTGGGCCTCGGCAGAGCCATCAACACTTGGAACTGCCCTAACATACTCACAAACGTTTTCCCGACACACACATACACAAGAAACACACACAAACACCCATCGACTTTTCTTACAGGCATACACAACGGTTTCCCACGAACACACACACACAGAGTCACACTTACAACACAGCACTCACAATGGGTATCCAGCAGAACCATCAACACTTGGAACTGCCCTAAAATATTGACAAATGTGGTCGCGACACACACATACACATGAAACTCACACACACATCCATCGACTTATTCTTACAGGCATACACAATGTTTTCCCGCCAACACAAACACACAGAGAAACACACACTGCCACACTCACAACACAGCATTCACACTGGCACTTGGAACTGCCACAACATACTCACATACGTGGTCCCGACACACACATACACAAGAAACACACACAAACACCCATCGACTTTTTCTTAGAAGCATACACTGTGGGGTTCCCCCAAACACACACACACACAGAGACACACACACACTATCACACTCACAACACAGCACTCTCCCTGGGTCTCCAGCAGAGCCATCAACACTTGGAACTGCCCTAACATATTCACAAATGTGGTCCCGACACACACATACAGAAGAAACACACACAAACACCCATGGAATTTTTCTTATAGGCATACAGACTGGTTTCCTGCAAACACACACACAGACACGCACACACACTGTCACACTCACAACACACACTCACACTGGATATCCAGCAAACTCATGAACACTTGGAACTGCCCTCACACACTCACAAATGTGGATATGAAACACAATACGCAAGAACACACAAATACACCCATCGACTTTTTCATACAGGCATACACAATGGTTACCCGAAAACACACACACACACACACTGTCACACTCACAACACAGCACTCACTCTGTACCTCGGCAGAGACATCAACACTTGGAACTGCCCTCACACACTCACAAATGTGGATCTGAAACACAATACGCAAGAACACACAAATACACCCATCGACTTTTTCATACAGGCATACACAATGGTTACCCGAAAACACACACACACACACACACACACACACTGTCACACTCGCAACACAGCACTCACACTGGGCCTCGGCAGAGCCATCAACACTTGGAACTGCCCTAACATACTCACAAACGTTTTCCCGACACACACATACACAAGAAACACACACAAACACCCATGGAATTTTTCTTACAGGCGTACACAGGGGGTTCTGAAACACACACAGACACACACACACTATCACACTCACAACACCGCACTCACACTGGGTCTCCAACACAGCCGTCAACACTTGGAACTGCTTTAACATAATCACAAACATGGTCCTGACACACACATATACAAATAACACACACAAACACCCATCGACTTTTTCTTGCAGGCATACACAATGGTTTCCTGCAAACACACACACACACACACACACACACAAAAGTCACACTCACGACAGAGCACTCACATTGGATCTCCAGCAGAGCCATGAACACTTGGAATTACCTTAACATATTCACAGACGTGGTCCCGAAACACACATGCAGAAGAAACACACAAAAACACCCTACGACTTTTTCTTACAGACATACACAATGGTATCCAGCAAAACACACACACACACACACACACATACACTATCACACGCACAACACAGCACTCACACTGGGTCCCCGGCATAGCCATCAACAGTTGGAACTGCCCTAACATACTCACAAACGTGGTCCCGACACACACATACACAAGAAACACACACAAACTCCCATTGACTCTTACTTACAGTCATGCACAATGGTTTCCGCAAACACACACACACACACACTATCACACTCACAACACAGCATTCACACTGGCACTTGAATCTGCCCTAACATACAAACAAACGTGGTCCCGACACACACATACACAAGAAACACACACAAACACCCATCAACATTTTGTTACAGGCAGACAGAGTGGGGTTTCCCCAAACACACACACACACAGACACACACACACACTGTCACACTAACAGCACAGTACGCACACTGGGCCTCGGCAGAGCCATCAACACTTGGAACTGCCCTAACATACTCACAAACGTTTTCCCGACACACACATACACAAGAAACACACACAAACACCCATCGACTTTTTCTTACAGGCATACACAACGGTTTCCCACGAACACACACACACAGAGTCACACTTACAACACAGCACTCACAATGGGTATCCAGCAGAACCATCAACACTTGGAACTGCCCTAAAATATTGACAAATGTGGTCGCGACACACACATACACATGAAACTCACACACACATCCATCGACTTATTCTTACAGGCATACACAATGTTTTCCCGCCAACACAAACACACACAGAAACACACACTGCCACACTCACAACACAGCATTCACACTGGCACTTGGAACTGCCACAACATACTCACATACGTGGTCCCGACACACACATACACAAGAAACACACACAAACACCCATCGACTTTTTCTTAGAAGCATACACTGTGGGGTTCCCCCAAACACACACACACACAGAGACACACACACACTATCACACTCACAACACAGCACTCTCACTGGGTCTCCAGCAGAGCCATCAACACTTGGAACTGCCCTAACATATTCACAAATGTGGTCCCGACACACACATACAGAAGAAACACACACAAACACCCATGGAATTTTTCTTATAGGCATACAGACTGGTTTCCTGCAAACACACACACAGACACGCACACACACTGTCACACTCACAACACACACTCACACTGCATATCCAGCAAACTCATGAACACTTGGAACTGCCCTCACACACTCACAAATGTGGATCTGAAACACAATACGCAAGAACACACAAATACACCCATCGACTTTTTCATACAGGCATACACAATGGTTACCCGAAAACACACACACACACACACACACTCTCACACTCACAACACAGCACTCACTCTGTACCTCGGCAGAGACATCAACACTTGGAACTGCCCTCACACACTCACAAATGTGGATCTGAAACACAATACGCAAGAACACACAAATACACCCATCGACTTTTTCATACAGGCATACACAATGGTTACCGGAAAACACACACACACACACACACACTGTCACACTCGCAACACAGCACTCACACTGGGCCTCGGCAGAGCCATCAACACTTGGAACTGCCCTAACATACTCACAAACGTTTTCCCGACACACACATACACAAGAAACACACACAAACACCCATGGAATTTTTCTTACAGGCGTACACAGGGGGTTCTGAAACACACACAGACACACACACACTATCACACTCACAACACAGCACTCACACTGGGTCTCCAACACAGCCGTCAACACTTGGAACTGCTTTAACATAATCACAAACATGGTCCTGACACACACATATACAAATAACACACACAAACACCCATCGACTTTTTCTTGCAGGCATACACAATGGTTTCCTGCAAACACACACACACACACACACACACAAAAGTCACACTCACGACAGAGCACTCACATTGGATCTCCAGCAGAGCCATGAACACTTGGAATTATCTTAACATATTCACAAACGTGGTCCCGAAACACACATGCAGAAGAAACACACAAAAACACCCTACGACTTTTTCTTACAGACATACACAATGGTATCCAGCAAAACACACACACGCACACACACATACACTATCACACGCACAACACAGCACTCACACTGGGTCCCCGGCATAGCCATCAACAGTTGGAACTGCCCTAACATACTCACAAACGTGGTCCCGACACACACATACACAAGAAACACACACAAACTCCCATTGACTTTTACTTACAGTCATGCACAATGGTTTCCGCAAACACACACACACACACACTATCACACTCACAACACAGCATTCACACTGGCACTTGAATCTGCCCTAACATACAAACAAACGTGGTCCCGACACACACATACACAAGAAACACACACAAACACCCATCAACATTTTGTTACAGGCAGACAGAGTGGGGTTTCCCCAAACACACACACACACACACACACACACACTGTCACACTAACAGCACAGTACGCACACTGGGCCTCGGCAGAGCCATCAACACTTGGAACTGCCCTAACATACTCACAAACGTTTTCCCGACACACACATACACAAGAAACACACACAAACACCCATCGACTTTTTCTTACAGGCATACACAACGGTTTCCCACGAACACACACACACAGAGTCACACTTACAACACAGCACTCACAATGGGTATCCAGCAGAACCATCAACACTTGGAACTGCCCTAAAATATTGACAAATGTGGTCGCGACACACACATACACATGAAACTCACACACACATCCATCGACTTATTCTTACAGGCATACACAATGTTTTCCCGCCAACACAAACACACACAGAAACACACACTGCCACACTCACAACACAGCATTCACACTGGCACTTGGAACTGCCACAACATACTCACATACGTGGTCCCGACACACACATACACAAGAAACACACACAAACACCCATCGACTTTTTCTTAGAAGCATACACTGTGGGGTTCCCCCAAACACACACACACACAGAGACACACACACACTATCACACTCACAACACAGCACTCTCACTGGGTCTCCAGCAGAGCCATCAACACTTGGAACTGCCCTAACATATTCACAAATGTGGTCCCGACACACACATACAGAAGAAACACACACAAACACCCATGGAATTTTTCTTATAGGCATACAGACTGGTTTCCTGCAAACACACACACAGACACGCACACACACTGTCACACTCACAACACACACTCACACTGGATATCCAGCAAACTCATGAACACTTGGAACTGCCCTCACACACTCACAAATGTGGATCTGAAACACAATACGCAAGAACACACAAATACACCCATCGACTTTTTCATACAGGCATACACAATGGTTACCCGAAAACACACACACACACACACACTCTCACACTCACAACACAGCACTCACTCTGTACCTCGGCAGAGACATCAACACTTGGAACTGCCCTCACACACTCACAAATGTGGATCTGAAACACAATACGCAAGAACACACAAATACACCCATCGACTTTTTCATACAGGCATACACAATGGTTACCGGAAAACACACACACACACACACACACACACACTGTCACACTCGCAACACAGCACTCACACTGGGCCTCGGCAGAGCCATCAACACTTGGAACTGCCCTAACATACTCACAAACGTTTTCCCGACACACACATACACAAGAAACACACACAAACACCCATGGAATTTTTCTTACAGGCGTACACAGGGGGTTCTGAAACACACACAGACACACACACACTATCACACTCATAACACCGCACTCACACTGGGTCTCCAACACAGCCGTCAACACTTGGAACTGCTTTAACATAATCACAAACATGGTCCTGACACACACATATACAAATAACACACACAAACACCCATCGACTTTTTCTTGCAGGCATACACAATGGTTTCCTGCAAACACACACACACACACACACACAAAAGTCACACTCACGACAGAGCACTCACATTGGATCTCCAGCAGAGCCATGAACACTTGGAATTACCTTAACATATTCACAGACGTGGTCCCGAAACACACATGCAGAAGAAACACACAAAAACACCCTACGACTTTTTCTTACAGACATACACAATGGTATCCAGCAAAACACACACACACACACACACACATACACTATCACACGCACAACACAGCACTCACACTGGGTCCCCGGCATAGCCATCAACAGTTGGAACTGCCCTAACATACTCACAAACGTGGTCCCGACACACACATACACAAGAAACACACACAAACTCCCATTGACTCTTACTTACAGTCATGCACAATGGTTTCCGCAAACACACACACACACACACTATCACACTCACAACACAGCATTCACACTGGCACTTGAATCTGCCCTAACATACAAACAAACGTGGTCCCGACACACACATACACAAGAAACACACACAAACACCCATCAACATTTTGTTACAGGCAGACAGAGTGGGGTTTCCCCAAACACACACACACACACACACACACACACTGTCACACTAACAGCACAGTACGCACACTGGGCCTCGGCAGAGCCATCAACACTTGGAACTGCCCTAACATACTCACAAACGTTTTCCCGACACACACATACACAAGAAACACACACAAACACCCATCGACTTTTCTTACAGGCATACACAACGGTTTCCCACGAACACACACACACAGAGTCACACTTACAACACAGCACTCACAATGGGTATCCAGCAGAACCATCAACACTTGGAACTGCCCTAAAATATTGACAAATGTGGTCGCGACACACACATACACATGAAACTCACACACACATCCATCGACTTATTCTTACAGGCATACACAATGTTTTCCCGCCAACACAAACACACACAGAAACACACACTGCCACACTCACAACACAGCATTCACACTGGCACTTGGAACTGCCACAACATACTCACATACGTGGTCCCGACACACACATACACAAGAAACACACACAAACACCCATCGACTTTTTCTTAGAAGCATACACTGTGGGGTTCCCCCAAACACACACACACACAGAGACACACACACACTATCACACTCACAACACAGCACTCTCCCTGGGTCTCCAGCAGAGCCATCAACACTTGGAACTGCCCTAACATATTCACAAATGTGGTCCCGACACACACATACAGAAGAAACACACACAAACACCCATGGAATTTTTCTTATAGGCATACAGACTGGTTTCCTGCAAACACACACACAGACACGCACACACACTGTCACACTCACAACACACACTCACACTGGATATCCAGCAAACTCGTGAACACTTGGAACTGCCCTCACACACTCACAAATGTGGATCTGAAACACAATACGCAAGACCACACAAATACACCCATCGACTTTTTCATACAGGCATACACAATGGTTACCCGAAAACACACACACACACACACTGTCACACTCACAACACAGCACTCACTCTGTACCTCGGCAGAGACATCAACACTTGGAACTGCCCTCACACACTCACAAATGTGGATCTGAAACACAATACGCAAGAACACACAAATACACCCATCGACTTTTTCATACAGGCATACACAATGGTTACCCGAAAACACACACACACACACACACACACACACTGTCACACTCGCAACACAGCACTCACACTGGGCCTCGGCAGAGCCATCAACACTTGGAACTGCCCTAACATACTCACAAACGTTTTCCCGACACACACATACACAAGAAACACACACAAACACCCATGGAATTTTTCTTACAGGCGTACACAGGGGGTTCTGAAACACACACAGACACACACACACTATCACACTCACAACACCGCACTCACACTCGGTCTCCAACACAGCCGTCAACACTTGGAACTGCTTTAACATAATCACAAACATGGTCCTGACACACACATATACAAATAACACACACAAACACCCATCGACTTTTTCTTGCAGGCATACACAATGGTTTCCTGCAAACACACACACACACACACACACACAAAAGTCACACTCACGACAGAGCACTCACATTGGATCTCCAGCAGAGCCATGAACACTTGGAATTACCTTAACATATTCACAGACGTGGTCCCGAAACACACATGCAGAAGAAACACACAAAAACACCCTACGACTTTTTCTTACAGACATACACAATGGTATCCAGCAAAACACACACACACACACACACATACACTATCACACGCACAACACAGCACTCACACTGGGTCCCCGGCATAGCCATCAACAGTTGGAACTGCCCTAACATACTCACAAACGTGGTCCCGACACACACATACACAAGAAACACACACAAACTCCCATTGACTCTTACTTACAGTCATGCACAATGGTTTCCGCAAACACACACACACACACACTATCACACTCACAACACAGCATTCACACTGGCACTTGAATCTGCCCTAACATACAAACAAACGTGGTCCCGACACACACATACACAAGAAACACACACAAACACCCATCAACATTTTGTTACAGGCAGACAGAGTGGGGTTTCCCCAAACACACACACACACACACACACACACACTGTCACACTAACAGCACAGTACGCACACTGGGCCTCGGCAGAGCCATCAACACTTGGAACTGCCCTAACATACTCACAAACGTTTTCCCGACACACACATACACAAGAAACACACACAAACACCCATCGACTTTTCTTACAGGCATACACAACGGTTTCCCACGAACACACACACACAGAGTCACACTTACAACACAGCACTCACAATGGGTATCCAGCAGAACCATCAACACTTGGAACTGCCCTAAAATATTGACAAATGTGGTCGCGACACACACATACACATGAAACTCACACACACATCCATCGACTTATTCTTACAGGCATACACAATGTTTTCCCGCCAACACAAACACACACAGAAACACACACTGCCACACTCACAACACAGCATTCACACTGGCACTTGGAACTGCCACAACATACTCACATACGTGGTCCCGACACACACATACACAAGAAACACACACAAACACCCATCGACTTTTTCTTAGAAGCATACACTGTGGGGTTCCCCCAAACACACACACACACAGAGACACACACACACTATCACACTCACAACACAGCACTCTCACTGGGTCTCCAGCAGAGCCATCAACACTTGGAACTGCCCTAACATATTCACAAATGTGGTCCCGACACACACATACAGAAGAAACACACACAAACACCCATGGAATTTTTCTTATAGGCATACAGACTGGTTTCCTGCAAACACACACACAGACACGCACACACACTGTCACACTCACAACACACACTCACACTGGATATCCAGCAAACTCATGAACACTTGGAACTGCCCTCACACACTCACAAATGTGGATCTGAAACACAATACGCAAGAACACACAAATACACCCATCGACTTTTTCATACAGGCATACACAATGGTTACCCGAAAACACACACACACACACACTGTCACACTCACAACACAGCACTCACTCTGTACCTCGGCAGAGACATCAACACTTGGAACTGCCCTCACACACTCACAAATGTGGATCTGAAACACAATACGCAAGAACACACAAATACACCCATCGACTTTTTCATACAGGCATACACAATGGTTACCCGAAAACAAACACACACACACACACACACACTGTCACACTCGCAACACAGCACTCACACTGGGCCTCGGCAGAGCCATCAACACTTGGAACTGCCCTAACATACTCACAAACGTTTTCCCGACACACACATACACAAGAAACACACACAAACACCCATGGAATTTTTCTTACAGGCGTACACAGGGGGTTCTGAAACACACACAGACACACACACACTATCACACTCACAACACCGCACTCACACTGGGTCTCCAACACAGCCGTCAACACTTGGAACTGCTTTAACATAATCACAAACATGGTCCTGACACACACATATACAAATAACACACACAAACACCCATCGACTTTTTCTTGCAGGCATACACAATGGTTTCCTGCAAACACACACACACACACACACACACAAAAGTCACACTCACGACAGAGCACTCACATTGGATCTCCAGCAGAGCCATGAACACTTGGAATTACCTTAACATATTCACAGACGTGGTCCCGAAACACACATGCAGAAGAAACACACAAAAACACCCTACGACTTTTTCTTACAGACATACACAATGGTATCCAGCAAAACACACACACACACACACACATACACTATCACACGCACAACACAGCACTCACACTGGGTCCCCGGCATAGCCATCAACAGTTGGAACTGCCCTAACATACTCACAAACGTGGTCCCGACACACACATACACAAGAAACACACACAAACTCCCATTGACTCTTACTTACAGTCATGCACAATGGTTTCCGCAAACACACACACACACACACTATCACACTCACAACACAGCATTCACACTGGCACTTGAATCTGCCCTAACATACAAACAAACGTGGTCCCGACACACACATACACAAGAAACACACACAAACACCCATCAACATTTTGTTACAGGCAGACAGAGTGGGGTTTCCCCAAACACACACACACACACACACACACACACTGTCACACTAACAGCACAGTACGCACACTGGGCCTCGGCAGAGCCATCAACACTTGGAACTGCCCTAACATACTCACAAACGTTTTCCCGACACACACATACACAAGAAACACACACAAACACCCATCGACTTTTCTTACAGGCATACACAACGGTTTCCCACGAACACACACACACAGAGTCACACTTACAACACAGCACTCACAATGGGTATCCAGCAGAACCATCAACACTTGGAACTGCCCTAAAATATTGACAAATGTGGTCGCGACACACACATACACATGAAACTCACACACACATCCATCGACTTATTCTTACAGGCATACACAATGTTTTCCCGCCAACACAAACACACACAGAAACACACACTGCCACACTCACAACACAGCATTCACACTGGCACTTGGAACTGCCACAACATACTCACATACGTGGTCCCGACACACACATACACAAGAAACACACACAAACACCCATCGACTTTTTCTTAGAAGCATACACTGTGGGGTTCCCCCAAACACACACACACACAGAGACACACACACACTATCACACTCACAACACAGCACTCTCACTGGGTCTCCAGCAGAGCCATCAACACTTGGAACTGCCCTAACATATTCACAAATGTGGTCCCGACACACACATACAGAAGAAACACACACAAACACCCATGGAATTTTTCTTATAGGCATACAGACTGGTTTCCTGCAAACACACACACAGACACGCACACACACTGTCACACTCACAACACACACTCACACTGGATATCCAGCAAACTCATGAACACTTGGAACTGCCCTCACACACTCACAAATGTGGATCTGAAACACAATACGCAAGAACACACAAATACACCCATCGACTTTTTCATACAGGCATACACAATGGTTACCCGAAAACACACACACACACACACTGTCACACTCACAACACAGCACTCACTCTGTACCTCGGCAGAGACATCAACACTTGGAACTGCCCTCACACACTCACAAATGTGGATCTGAAACACAATACGCAAGAACACACAAATACACCCATCGACTTTTTCATACAGGCATACACAATGGTTACCCGAAAACAAACACACACACACACACACACACTGTCACACTCGCAACACAGCACTCACACTGGGCCTCGGCAGAGCCATCAACACTTGGAACTGCCCTAACATACTCACAAACGTTTTCCCGACACACACATACACAAGAAACACACACAAACACCCATGGAATTTTTCTTACAGGCGTACACAGGGGGTTCTGAAACACACACAGACACACACACACTATCACACTCACAACACCGCACTCACACTGGGTCTCCAACACAGCCGTCAACACTTGGAACTGCTTTAACATAATCACAAACATGGTCCTGACACACACATATACAAATAACACACACAAACACCCATCGACTTTTTCTTGCAGGCATACACAATGGTTTCCTGCAAACACACACACACACACACACACACAAAAGTCACACTCACGACAGAGCACTCACATTGGATCTCCAGCAGAGCCATGAACACTTGGAATTACCTTAACATATTCACAGACGTGGTCCCGAAACACACATGCAGAAGAAACACACAAAAACACCCTACGACTTTTTCTTACAGACATACACAATGGTATCCAGCAAAACACACACACACACACACACACATACACTATCACACGCACAACACAGCACTCACACTGGGTCCCCGGCATAGCCATCAACAGTTGGAACTGCCCTAACATACTCACAAACGTGGTCCCGACACACACATACACAATAAACACACACAAACTCCCATTGACTCTTACTTACAGTCATGCACAATGGTTTCCGCAAACACACACACACACACACTATCACACTCACAACACAGCATTCACACTGGCACTTGAATCTGCCCTAACATACAAACAAACGTGGTCCCGACACACACATACACAAGAAACACACACAAACACCCATCAACATTTTGTTACAGGCAGACAGAGTGGGGTTTCCCCAAACACACACACACACAGACACACACACACACTGTCACACTAACAGCACAGTACGCACACTGGGCCTCGGCAGAGCCATCAACACTTGGAACTGCCCTAACATACTCACAAACGTTTTCCCGACACACACATACACAAGAAACACACACAAACACCCATCGACTTTTTCTTACAGGCATACACAACGGTTTCCCACGAACACACACACACAGAGTCACACTTACAACACAGCACTCACAATGGGTATCCAGCAGAACCATCAACACTTGGAACTGCCCTAAAATATTGACAAATGTGGTCGCGACACACACATACACATGAAACTCACACACACATCCATCGACTTATTCTTACAGGCATACACAATGTTTTCCCGCCAACACAAACACACACAGAAACACACACTGCCACACTCACAACACAGCATTCACACTGGCACTTGGAACTGCCACAACATACTCACATACGTGGTCCCGACACACACATACACAAGAAACACACACAAACACCCATCGACTTTTTCTTAGAAGCATACACTGTGGGGTTCCCCCAAACACACACACACACAGAGACACACACACACTATCACACTCACAACACAGCACTCTCACTGGGTCTCCAGCAGAGCCATCAACACTTGGAACTGCCCTAACATATTCACAAATGTGGTCCCGACACACACATACAGAAGAAACACACACAAACACCCATGGAATTTTTCTTATAGGCATACAGACTGGTTTCCTGCAAACACACACACAGACACGCACACACACTGTCACACTCACAACACACACTCACACTGCATATCCAGCAAACTCATGAACACTTGGAACTGCCCTCACACACTCACAAATGTGGATCTGAAACACAATACGCAAGAACACACAAATACACCCATCGACTTTTTCATACAGGCATACACAATGGTTACCCGAAAACACACACACACACACACACACTCTCACACTCACAACACAGCACTCACTCTGTACCTCGGCAGAGACATCAACACTTGGAACTGCCCTCACACACTCACAAATGTGGATCTGAAACACAATACGCAAGAACACACAAATACACCCATCGACTTTTTCATACAGGCATACACAATGGTTACCGGAAAACACACACACACACACACACACACACACTGTCACACTCGCAACACAGCACTCACACTGGGCCTCGGCAGAGCCATCAACACTTGGAACTGCCCTAACATACTCACAAACGTTTTCCCGACACACACATACACAAGAAACACACACAAACACCCATGGAATTTTTCTTACAGGCGTACACAGGGGGTTCTGAAACACACACAGACACACACACACTATCACACTCACAACACCGCACTCACACTGGGTCTCCAACACAGCCGTCAACACTTGGAACTGCTTTAACATAATCACAAACATGGTCCTGACACACACATATACAAATAACACACACAAACACCCATCGACTTTTTCTTGCAGGCATACACAATGGTTTCCTGCAAACACACACACACACACACACACACAAAAGTCACACTCACGACAGAGCACTCACATTGGATCTCCAGCAGAGCCATGAACACTTGGAATTATCTTAACATATTCACAAACGTGGTCCCGAAACATACATGCAGAAGAAACACACAAAAACACCCTACGACTTTTTCTTACAGACATACACAATGGTATCCAGCAAAACACACACACGCACACACACATACACTATCACACGCACAACACAGCACTCACACTGGGTCCCCGGCATAGCCATCAACAGTTGGAACTGCCCTAACATACTCACAAACGTGGTCCCGACACACACATACACAAGAAACACACACAAACTCCCATTGACTTTTACTTACAGTCATGCACAATGGTTTCCGCAAACACACACACACACACACTATCACACTCACAACACAGCATTCACACTGGCACTTGAATCTGCCCTAACATACAAACAAACGTGGTCCCGACACACACATACACAAGAAACACACACAAACACCCATCAACATTTTGTTACAGGCAGACAGAGTGGGGTTTCCCCAAACACACACACACACACACACACACACACACACACTGTCACACTAACAGCACAGTACGCACACTGGGCCTCGGCAGAGCCATCAACACTTGGAACTGCCCTAACATACTCACAAACGTTTTCCCGACACACACATACACAAGAAACACACACAAACACCCATCGACTTTTTCTTACAGGCATACACAACGGTTTCCCACGAACACACACACACAGAGTCACACTTACAACACAGCACTCACAATGGGTATCCAGCAGAACCATCAACACTTGGAACTGCCCTAAAATATTGACAAATGTGGTCGCGACACACACATACACATGAAACTCACACACACATCCATCGACTTATTCTTACAGGCATACACAATGTTTTCCCGCCAACACAAACACACACAGAAACACACACTGCCACACTCACAACACAGCATTCACACTGGCACTTGGAACTGCCACAACATACTCACATACGTGGTCCCGACACACACATACACAAGAAACACACACAAACACCCATCGACTTTTTCTTAGAAGCATACACTGTGGGGTTCCCCCAAACACACACACACACAGAGACACACACACACTATCACACTCACAACACAGCACTCTCACTGGGTCTCCAGCAGAGCCATCAACACTTGGAACTGCCCTAACATATTCACAAATGTGGTCCCGACACACACATACAGAAGAAAAACACACAAACACCCATGGAATTTTTCTTATAGGCATACAGACTGGTTTCCTGCAAACACACACACAGACACGCACACACACTGTCACACTCACAACACACACTCACACTGGATATCCAGCAAACTCATGAACACTTGGAACTGCCCTCACACACTCACAAATGTGGATCTGAAACACAATACGCAAGAACACACAAATACACCCATCGACTTTTTCATACAGGCATACACAATGGTTACCCGAAAACACACACACACACACACACTCTCACACTCACAACACAGCACTCACTCTGTACCTCGGCAGAGACATCAACACTTGGAACTGCCCTCACACACTCACAAATGTGGATCTGAAACACAATACGCAAGAACACACAAATACACCCATCGACTTTTTCATACAGGCATACACAATGGTTACCGGAAAACACACACACACACACACACACACACACACTGTCACACTCGCAACACAGCACTCACACTGGGCCTCGGCAGAGCCATCAACACTTGGAACTGCCCTAACATACTCACAAACGTTTTCCCGACACACACATACACAAGAAACACACACAAACACCCATGGAATTTTTCTTACAGGCGTACACAGGGGGTTCTGAAACACACACAGACACACACACACTATCACACTCATAACACCGGACTCACACTGGGTCTCCAACACAGCCGTCAACACTTGGAACTGCTTTAACATAATCACAAACATGGTCCTGACACACACATATACAAATAACACACACAAACACCCATCGACTTTTTCTTGCAGGCATACACAATGGTTTCCTGCAAACACACACACACACACACACACACAAAAGTCACACTCACGACAGAGCACTCACATTGGATCTCCAGCAGAGCCATGAACACTTGGAATTACCTTAACATATTCACAGACGTGGTCCCGAAACACACATGCAGAAGAAACACACAAAAACACCCTACGACTTTTTCTTACAGACATACACAATGGTATCCAGCAAAACACACACACACACACACACACATACACTATCACACGCACAACACAGCACTCACACTGGGTCCCCGGCATAGCCATCAACAGTTGGAACTGCCCTAACATACTCACAAACGTGGTCCCGACACACACATACACAAGAAACACACACAAACTCCCATTGACTCTTACTTACAGTCATGCACAATGGTTTCCGCAAACACACACACACACACACTATCACACTCACAACACAGCATTCACACTGGCACTTGAATCTGCCCTAACATACAAACAAACGTGGTCCCGACACACACATACACAAGAAACACACACAAACACCCATCAACATTTTGTTACAGGCAGACAGAGTGGGGTTTCCCCAAACACACACACACACACACACACACACTGTCACACTAACAGCACAGTACGCACACTGGGCCTCGGCAGAGCCATCAACACTTGGAACTGCCCTAACATACTCACAAACGTTTTCCCGACACACACATACACAAGAAACACACACAAACACCCATCGACTTTTTCTTACAGGCATACACAACGGTTTCCCACGAACACACACACACAGAGTCACACTTACAACACAGCACTCACAATGGGTATCCAGCAGAACCATCAACACTTGGAACTGCCCTAAAATATTGACAAATGTGGTCGCGACACAGACATACACATGAAACTCACACACACATCCATCGACTTATTCTTACAGGCATACACAATGTTTTCCCGCCAACACAAACACACACAGAAACACACACTGCCACACTCACAACACAGCATTCACACTGGCACTTGGAACTGCCACAACATACTCACATACGTGGTCCCGACACACACATACACAAGAAACACACACAAACACCCATCGACTTTTTCTTAGAAGCATACACTGTGGGGTTCCCCCAAACACACACACACACAGAGACACACACACACTCTCACACTCACAACACAGCACTCTCCCTGGGTCTCCAGCAGAGCCATCAACACTTGGAACTGCCCTAACATATTCACAAATGTGGTCCCGACACACACATACAGAAGAAACACACACAAACACCCATGGAATTTTTCTTATAGGCATACAGACTGGTTTCCTGCAAACACACACACAGACACGCACACACACTGTCACACTCACAACACACACTCACACTGGATATCCAGCAAACTCATGAACACTTGGAACTGCCCTCACACACTCAGAAATGTGGATCTGAAACACAATACGCAAGAACACACAAATACACCCATCGACTTTTTCATGCAGGCATACACAATGGTTACCCGAAAACACACACACACACACACACTCTCACACTCACAACACAGCACTCACTCTGTACCTCGGCAGAGACATCAACACTTGGAACTGCCCTCACACACTCACAAATGTGGATCTGAAACACAATACGCAAGAACACACAAATACACCCATCGACTTTTTCATACAGGCATACACAATGGTTACCGGAAAACACACACACACACACACACACACACTGTCACACTCGCAACACAGCACTCACACTGGGCCTCGGCAGAGCCATCAACACTTGGAACTGCCCTAACATACTCACAAACGTTTTCCCGACACACACATACACAAGAAACACACACAAACACCCATGGAATTTTTCTTACAGGCGTACACAGGGGGTTCTGAAACACACACAGACACACACACACACTATCACACTCACAACACCGCACTCACACTGGGTCTCCAACACAGCCGTCAACACTTGGAACTGCTTTAACATAATCACAAACATGGTCCTGACACACACATATACAAATAACACACACAAACACCCATCGACTTTTTCTTGCAGGCATACACAATGGTTTCCTGCAAACACACACACACACACACACACACAAAAGTCACACTCACGACAGAGCACTCACATTGGATCTCCAGCAGAGCCATGAACACTTGGAATTACCTTAACATATTCACAGACGTGGTCCCGAAACACACATGCAGAAGAAACACACAAAAACACCCTACGACTTTTTCTTACAGACATACACAATGGTATCCAGCAAAACACACACACGCACACACACATACACTATCACACGCACAACACAGCACTCACACTGGGTCCCCGGCATAGAAATCAACAGTTGGAACTGCCCTAACATACTCACAAACGTGGTCCCGACACACACATACACAAGAAACACACACAAACTCCCATTGACTTTTACTTACAGTCATGCACAATGGTTTCCGCAAACACACACACACACACACTATCACACTCACAACACAGCATTCACACTGGCACTTGAATCTGCCCTAACATACAAACAAACGTGGTCCCGACACACACATACACAAGAAACACACACAAACACCCATCAACATTTTGTTACAGGCAGACAGAGTGGGGTTTCCCCAAACACACACACACACACACACACACACACACTGTCACACTAACAGCACAGTACGCACACTGGGCCTCGGCAGAGCCATCAACACTTGGAACTGCCCTAACATACTCACAAACGTTTTCCCGACACACACATACACAAGAAACACACACAAACACCCATCGACTTTTTCTTACAGGCATACACAACGGTTTCCCACGAACACACACACACAGAGTCACACTTACAACACAGCACTCACAATGGGTATCCAGCAGAACCATCAACACTTGGAACTGCCCTAAAATATTGACAAATGTGGTCGCGACACACACATACACATGAAACTCACACACACATCCATCGACTTATTCTTACAGGCATACACAATGTTTTCCCGCCAACACAAACACACACAGAAACACACACTGCCACACTCACAACACAGCATTCACACTGGCACTTGGAACTGCCACAACATACTCACATACGTGGTCCCGACACACACATACACAAGAAACACACACAAACACCCATCGACTTTTTCTTAGAAGCATACACTGTGGGGTTCCCCCAAACACACACACACACAGAGACACACACACACTATCACACTCACAACACAGCACTCTCACTGGGTCTCCAGCAGAGCCATCAACACTTGGAACTGCCCTAACATATTCACAAATGTGGTCCCGACACACACATACAGAAGAAAAACACACAAACACCCATGGAATTTTTCTTATAGGCATACAGACTGGTTTCCTGCAAACACACACACAGACACGCACACACACTGTCACACTCACAACACACACTCACACTGGATATCCAGCAAACTCATGAACACTTGGAACTGCCCTCACACACTCACAAATGTGGATCTGAAACACAATACGCAAGAACACACAAATACACCCATCGACTTTTTCATACAGGCATACACAATGGTTACCCGAAAACACACACACACACACACACTCTCACACTCACAACACAGCACTCACTCTGTACCTCGGCAGAGACATCAACACTTGGAACTGCCCTCACACACTCACAAATGTGGATCTGAAACACAATACGCAAGAACACACAAATACACCCATCGACTTTTTCATACAGGCATACACAATGGTTACCGGAAAACACACACACACACACACACACACACACACTGTCACACTCGCAACACAGCACTCACACTGGGCCTCGGCAGAGCCATCAACACTTGGAACTGCCCTAACATACTCACAAACGTTTTCCCGACACACACATACACAAGAAACACACACAAACACCCATGGAATTTTTCTTACAGGCGTACACAGGGGGTTCTGAAACACACACAGACACACACACACTATCACACTCATAACACCGCACTCACACTGGGTCTCCAACACAGCCGTCAACACTTGGAACTGCTTTAACATAATCACAAACATGGTCCTGACACACACATATACAAATAACACACACAAACACCCATCGACTTTTTCTTGCAGGCATACACAATGGTTTCCTGCAAACACACACACACACACACACACACACAAAAGTCACACTCACGACAGAGCACTCACATTGGATCTCCAGCAGAGCCATGAACACTTGGAATTACCTTAACATATTCACAGACGTGGTCCCGAAACACACATGCAGAAGAAACACACAAAAACACCCTACGACTTTTTCTTACAGACATACACAATGGTATCCAGCAAAACACACACACACACACACACACATACACTATCACACGCACAACACAGCACTCACACTGGGTCCCCGGCATAGCCATCAACAGTTGGAACTGCCCTAACATACTCACAAACGTGGTCCCGACACACACATACACAAGAAACACACACAAACTCCCATTGACTCTTACTTACAGTCATGCACAATGGTTTCCGCAAACACACACACACACACACTATCACACTCACAACACAGCATTCACACTGGCACTTGAATCTGCCCTAACATACAAACAAACGTGGTCCCGACACACACATACACAAGAAACACACACAAACACCCATCAACATTTTGTTACAGGCAGACAGAGTGGGGTTTCCCCAAACACACACACACACACACACACACACACTGTCACACTAACAGCACAGTACGCACACTGGGCCTCGGCAGAGCCATCAACACTTGGAACTGCCCTAACATACTCACAAACGTTTTCCCGACACACACATACACAAGAAACACACACAAACACCCATCGACTTTTCTTACAGGCATACACAACGGTTTCCCACGAACACACACACACAGAGTCACACTTACAACACAGCACTCACAATGGGTATCCAGCAGAACCATCAACACTTGGAACTGCCCTAAAATATTGACAAATGTGGTCGCGACACAGACATACACATGAAACTCACACACACATCCATCGACTTATTCTTACAGGCATACACAATGTTTTCCCGCCAACACAAACACACACAGAAACACACACTGCCACACTCACAACACAGCATTCACACTGGCACTTGGAACTGCCACAACATACTCACATACGTGGTCCCGACACACACATACACAAGAAACACACACAAACACCCATCGACTTTTTCTTAGAAGCATACACTGTGGGGTTCCCCCAAACACACACACACACAGAGACACACACACACTATCACACTCACAACACAGCACTCTCCCTGGGTCTCCAGCAGAGCCATCAACACTTGGAACTGCCCTAACATATTCACAAATGTGGTCCCGACACACACATACAGAAGAAACACACACAAACACCCATGGAATTTTTCTTATAGGCATACAGACTGGTTTCCTGCAAACACACACACAGACACGCACACACACTGTCACACTCACAACACACACTCACACTGGATATCCAGCAAACTCATGAACACTTGGAACTGCCCTCACACACTCAGAAATGTGGATCTGAAACACAATACGCAAGAACACACAAATACACCCATCGACTTTTTCATGCAGGCATACACAATGGTTACCCGAAAACACACACACACACACACACTCTCACACTCACAACACAGCACTCACTCTGTACCTCGGCAGAGACATCAACACTTGGAACTGCCCTCACACACTCACAAATGTGGATCTGAAACACAATACGCAAGAACACACAAATACACCCATCGACTTTTTCATACAGGCATACACAATGGTTACCGGAAAACACACACACACACACACACACACACTGTCACACTCGCAACACAGCACTCACACTGGGCCTCGGCAGAGCCATCAACACTTGGAACTGCCCTAACATACTCACAAACGTTTTCCCGACACACACATACACAAGAAACACACACAAACACCCATGGAATTTTTCTTACAGGCGTACACAGGGGGTTCTGAAACACACACAGACACACACACACACTATCACACTCACAACACCGCACTCACACTGGGTCTCCAACACAGCCGTCAACACTTGGAACTGCTTTAACATAATCACAAACATGGTCCTGACACACACATATACAAATAACACACACAAACACCCATCGACTTTTTCTTGCAGGCATACACAATGGTTTCCTGCAAACACACACACACACACACACACACAAAAGTCACACTCACGACAGAGCACTCACATTGGATCTCCAGCAGAGCCATGAACACTTGGAATTACCTTAACATATTCACAGACGTGGTCCCGAAACACACATGCAGAAGAAACACACAAAAACACCCTACGACTTTTTCTTACAGACATACACAATGGTATCCAGCAAAACACACACACGCACACACACATACACTATCACACGCACAACACAGCACTCACACTGGGTCCCCGGCATAGAAATCAACAGTTGGAACTGCCCTAACATACTCACAAACGTGGTCCCGACACACACATACACAAGAAACACACACAAACTCCCATTGACTTTTACTTACAGTCATGCACAATGGTTTCCGCAAACACACACACACACACACTATCACACTCACAACACAGCATTCACACTGGCACTTGAATCTGCCCTAACATACAAACAAACGTGGTCCCGACACACACATACACAAGAAACACACACAAACACCCATCAACATTTTGTTACAGGCAGACAGAGTGGGGTTTCCCCAAACACACACACACACACACACACACACACACTGTCACACTAACAGCACAGTACGCACACTGGGCCTCGGCAGAGCCATCAACACTTGGAACTGCCCTAACATACTCACAAACGTTTTCCCGACACACACATACACAAGAAACACACACAAACACCCATCGACTTTTTCTTACAGGCATACACAACGGTTTCCCACGAACACACACACACAGAGTCACACTTACAACACAGCACTCACAATGGGTATCCAGCAGAACCATCAACACTTGGAACTGCCCTAAAATATTGACAAATGTGGTCGCGACACACACATACACATGAAACTCACACACACATCCATCGACTTATTCTTACAGGCATACACAATGTTTTCCCGCCAACACAAACACACACAGAAACACACACTGCCACACTCACAACACAGCATTCACACTGGCACTTGGAACTGCCACAACATACTCACATACGTGGTCCCGACACACACATACACAAGAAACACACACAAACACCCATCGACTTTTTCTTAGAAGCATACACTGTGGGGTTCCCCCAAACACACACACACACAGAGACACACACACACTATCACACTCACAACACAGCACTCTCACTGGGTCTCCAGCAGAGCCATCAACACTTGGAACTGCCCTAACATATTCACAAATGTGGTCCCGACACACACATACAGAAGAAAAACACACAAACACCCATGGAATTTTTCTTATAGGCATACAGACTGGTTTCCTGCAAACACACACACAGACACGCACACACACTGTCACACTCACAACACACACTCACACTGGATATCCAGCAAACTCATGAACACTTGGAACTGCCCTCACACACTCACAAATGTGGATCTGAAACACAATACGCAAGAACACACAAATACACCCATCGACTTTTTCATACAGGCATACACAATGGTTACCCGAAAACACACACACACACACACACTCTCACACTCACAACACAGCACTCACTCTGTACCTCGGCAGAGACATCAACACTTGGAACTGCCCTCACACACTCACAAATGTGGATCTGAAACACAATACGCAAGAACACACAAATACACCCATCGACTTTTTCATACAGGCATACACAATGGTTACCGGAAAACACACACACACACACACACACACACACTGTCACACTCGCAACACAGCACTCACACTGGGCCTCGGCAGAGCCATCAACACTTGGAACTGCCCTAACATACTCACAAACGTTTTCCCGACACACACATACACAAGAAACACACACAAACACCCATGGAATTTTTCTTACAGGCGTACACAGGGGGTTCTGAAACACACACAGACACACACACACTATCACACTCATAACACCGCACTCACACTGGGTCTCCAACACAGCCGTCAACACTTGGAACTGCTTTAACATAATCACAAACATGGTCCTGACACACACATATACAAATAACACACACAAACACCCATCGACTTTTTCTTGCAGGCATACACAATGGTTTCCTGCAAACACACACACACACACACACACACACAAAAGTCACACTCACGACAGAGCACTCACATTGGATCTCCAGCAGAGCCATGAACACTTGGAATTACCTTAACATATTCACAGACGTGGTCCCGAAACACACATGCAGAAGAAACACACAAAAACACCCTACGACTTTTTCTTACAGACATACACAATGGTATCCAGCAAAACACACACACACACACACACACATACACTATCACACGCACAACACAGCACTCACACTGGGTCCCCGGCATAGCCATCAACAGTTGGAACTGCCCTAACATACTCACAAACGTGGTCCCGACACACACATACACAAGAAACACACACAAACTCCCATTGACTCTTACTTACAGTCATGCACAATGGTTTCCGCAAACACACACACACACACACTATCACACTCACAACACAGCATTCACACTGGCACTTGAATCTGCCCTAACATACAAACAAACGTGGTCCCGACACACACATACACAAGAAACACACACAAACACCCATCAACATTTTGTTACAGGCAGACAGAGTGGGGTTTCCCCAAACACACACACACACACACACACACACACTGTCACACTAACAGCACAGTACGCACACTGGGCCTCGGCAGAGCCATCAACACTTGGAACTGCCCTAACATACTCACAAACGTTTTCCCGACACACACATACACAAGAAACACACACAAACACCCATCGACTTTTCTTACAGGCATACACAACGGTTTCCCACGAACACACACACACAGAGTCACACTTACAACACAGCACTCACAATGGGTATCCAGCAGAACCATCAACACTTGGAACTGCCCTAAAATATTGACAAATGTGGTCGCGACACAGACATACACATGAAACTCACACACACATCCATCGACTTATTCTTACAGGCATACACAATGTTTTCCCGCCAACACAAACACACACAGAAACACACACTGCCACACTCACAACACAGCATTCACACTGGCACTTGGAACTGCCACAACATACTCACATACGTGGTCCCGACACACACATACACAAGAAACACACACAAACACCCATCGACTTTTTCTTAGAAGCATACACTGTGGGGTTCCCCCAAACACACACACACACAGAGACACACACACACTATCACACTCACAACACAGCACTCTCACTGGGTCTCCAGCAGAGCCATCAACACTTGGAACTGCCCTAACATATTCACAAATGTGGTCCCGACACACACATACAGAAGAAACACACACAAACACCCATGGAATTTTTCTTATAGGCATACAGACTGGTTTCCTGCAAACACACACACAGACACGCACACACACTGTCACACTCACAACACACACTCACACTGGATATCCAGCAAACTCATGAACACTTGGAACTGCCCTCACACACTCAGAAATGTGGATCTGAAACACAATACGCAAGAACACACAAATACACCCATCGACTTTTTCATGCAGGCATACACAATGGTTACCCGAAAACACACACACACACACACACTCTCACACTCACAACACAGCACTCACTCTGTACCTCGGCAGAGACATCAACACTTGGAACTGCCCTCACACACTCACAAATGTGGATCTGAAACACAATACGCAAGAACACACAAATACACCCATCGACTTTTTCATACAGGCATACACAATGGTTACCGGAAAACACACACACACACACACACACACACTGTCACACTCGCAACACAGCACTCACACTGGGCCTCGGCAGAGCCATCAACACTTGGAACTGCCCTAACATACTCACAAACGTTTTCCCGACACACACATACACAAGAAACACACACAAACACCCATGGAATTTTTCTTACAGGCGTACACAGGGGGTTCTGAAACACACACAGACACACACACACACTATCACACTCACAACACCGCACTCACACTGGGTCTCCAACACAGCCGTCAACACTTGGAACTGCTTTAACATAATCACAAACATGGTCCTGACACACACATATACAAATAACACACACAAACACCCATCGACTTTTTCTTGCAGGCATACACAATGGTTTCCTGCAAACACACACACACACACACACACACAAAAGTCACACTCACGACAGAGCACTCACATTGGATCTCCAGCAGAGCCATGAACACTTGGAATTACCTTAACATATTCACAGACGTGGTCCCGAAACACACATGCAGAAGAAACACACAAAAACACCCTACGACTTTTTCTTACAGACATACACAATGGTATCCAGCAAAACACACACACGCACACACACATACACTATCACACGCACAACACAGCACTCACACTGGGTCCCCGGCATAGAAATCAACAGTTGGAACTGCCCTAACATACTCACAAACGTGGTCCCGACACACACATACACAAGAAACACACACAAACTCCCATTGACTTTTACTTACAGTCATGCACAATGGTTTCCGCAAACACACACACACACACTATCACACTCACAACACAGCATTCACACTGGCACTTGAATCTGCCCTAACATACAAACAAACGTGGTCCCGACACACACATACACAAGAAACACACACAAACACCCATCGACTTTTTCTTACAGGCATACACAACGGTTTCCCGCGAACACACACACACACAGTCACACTTACAACACAGCACTCACAATGGGTATCCAGCAGAACCATCAACACTTGGAACTGCCCTAAAATATTGACAAATGTGGTCGCGACACACACATACACATGAAACTCACACAAACATCCATCGCCTTATTCTTACAGGCATACACAATGTTTTCCCGCCAACACAAACACACACAGAAACACACACTGCCACACTCACAACACAGCATTCACACTGGCAGTTGGAACTGCCACAACATACTCACATACGTGGTCTCGACACACACATACACAAGAAACACACACAAACACCCATCGACTTTTTCTTAGAAGCATACACTGTGGGGTTCCCCCAAACACACACACACACAGAGACACACACACACTATCACACTCACAACACAGCACTCTCACTGGGTCTCCAGCAGAGCCATCAACACTTGGAACTGCCCTAACATATTCACAAATGTGGTCCCGACACACACATACAGAAGAAACACACACAAACACCCATGGAATTTTTCTTATAGGCATATAGACTGGTTTCCTGCAAACACACACAGAGACACGCACACACACTGTCACACTCACAACACACACTCACACTGGATATCCTGCAAACTCATGAAGACTTGGAACTGCCCTCACACACTCACAAATGTGGATCTGAAACACAATACGCAAGAACACACAAATACACCCATCGACTTTTTCATACAGGCATACACAATGGTTACCCGAAAACACACACACACACACACACACACTGTCACACTCACAACACAGCACTCACTCTGTACCTCGGCAGAGACATCAACACTTGGAACTGCCCTCACACACTCACAAATGTGGATCTGAAACACAATACGCAAGAACACACAAATACACCCATCGACTTTTTCATACAGGCATACACAATGGTTACCGGAAAACACACACACACACACACACACACACTGTCACACTCGCAACACAGCACTCACACTGGGCCTCGGCAGAGCCATCAACACTTGGAACTGCCCTAACATACTCACAAACGTTTTCCCGACACACACATACACAAGAAACACACACAAACACCCATGGAATTTTTCTTACAGGCGTACACAGGGGGTTCTGAAACACACACAGACACACACACACTATCACACTCACAACACCGCACTCACACTGGGTCTCCAACACAGCCGTCAACACTTGGAACTGCTTTAACATAATCACAAACATGGTCCTGACACACACATATACAAATAACACACACAAACACCCATCGACTTTTTTTGCAGGCATACACAATGGTTTCCTGCAAACACACACACACACACACACACACACAAAAGTCACACTCACGACAGAGCACTCACATTGGATCTCCAGCAGAGCCATGAACACTTGGAATTACCTTAACATATTCACAAACGTGGTCCCGAAACACACATGCAGAAGAAACACACAAAAACACCCTACGACTTTTTCTTACAGACATACACAATGGTATCCAGCAAAACACACACACACACACACACATACACTATCACACGCACAACACAGCACTCACACTGGGTCCCCGGCATAGCCATCAACAGTTGGAACTGCCCTAACATACTCACAAACGTGGTCCCGACACACACATACACAAGAAACACACACAAACTCCCATTGACTTTTACTTACAGTCATGCACAATGGTTTCCGCAAACACACACACACACACACTATCACACTCACAACACAGCATTCACACTGGCACTTGAATCTGCCCTAACATACAAACAAACGTGGTCCCGACACACACATACACAAGAAACACACACAAACACCCATCAACATTTTGTTACAGGCAGACAGAGTGGGGTTTCCCCAAACACACACACACACACACACACACACACTGTCACACTAACAGCACAGTACGCACACTGGGCCTCGGCAGAGCCATCAACACTTGGAACTGCCCTAACATACTCACAAACGTTTTCCCGACACACACATACACAAGAAACACACACAAACCCCCATCGACTTTTTCTTACAGGCATACACAACGGTTTCCCGCGAACACACACACACAGAGTCACACTTACAACACAGCACTCACAATGGGTATCCAGCAGAACCATCAACACTTGGAACTGCCCTAAAATATTGACAAATGTGGTCGCGACACACACATACACATGAAACTCACACAAACATCCATCGACTTATTCTTACAGGCATACACAATGTTTTCCCGCCAACACAAACACACACAGAAACACACACTGCCACACTCACAACACAGCATTCACACTGGCACTTGGAACTGCCACAACATACTCACATACGTGGTCCCGACACACACATACACAAGAAACACACACAAACACCCATCGACTTTTTCTTAGAAGCATACACTGTGGGGTTCCCCCAAACACACACACACACAGAGACACACACACACTATCACACTCACAACACAGCACTCTCACTGGGTCTCCAGCAGAGCCATCAACACTTGGAACTGCCCTAACATATTCACAAATGTGGTCCCGACACACACATACAGAAGAAACACACACAAACACCCATGGAATTTTTCTTATAGGCATACAGACTGGTTTCCTGCAAACACACACACAGACACGCACACACACTGTCACACTCACAACACACACTCACACTGGATATCCAGCAAACTCGTGAACACTTGGAACTGCCCTCACACACTCAGAAATGTGGATCTGAAACACAATACGCAAGAACACACAAATACACCCATCGACTTTTTCATACAGGCATACACAATGGTTACCCGAAAACACACACACACACACACACACACACTCTCACACTCACAACACAGCACTCACTCTGTACCTCGGCAGAGACATCAACACTTGGAACTGCCCTCACACACTCACAAATGTGGATCTGAAACACAATACGCAAGAACACACAAATACACCCATCGACTTTTTCATACAGGCATACACAATGGTTACCGGAAAACACACACACACACACACACACTGTCACACTCGCAACACAGCCTTCACACTGGGCCTCGGCAGAGCCATCAACACTTGGAACTGCCCTAACATACTGACAAACGTTTTCCCGACACACACATACACAAGAAACACACACAAACACCCATCGACTTTTTCTTACAGGCGTACACAGGGGGTTCTGAAACACACACAGACACACACACACTATCACACTCACAACACAGCACTCACACTGGGTCTCCAACACAGCCGTCAACACCTGGAACTGCTTTAACATAATCACAAACATGGTCCTGACACACACATATACAAATAACACACACAAACACCCATCGACTTTTTCTTGCAGGCATACACAATGGTTTCCTGCAAACACACACACACACACACAAAAGTCACAGTCACGACAGAGCACTCACATTGGATCTCCAGCAGAGCCATGAACACTTGGAATTACCTTAACATATTCACAAACGTGGTCCCGAAACACACATGCAGAAGAAACACACAAAAACACCCTACGACTTTTTCTTACAGACATACACAATGGTATCCAGCAAAACACACACACACACACACATACACTATCACACGCACAACACAGCACTCACACTGGGTCCCCGGCATAGCCATCAACAGTTGGAACTGCCCTAACATACTCACAAACGTGGTCCCGACACACACATACACAAGAAACACACACAAACTCCCATTGACTTTTACTTACAGTCATGCACAATGGTTTCCGCAAACACACACACACACACACTATCACACTCACAACACAGCATTCACACTGGCACTTGAATCTGCCCTAACATACAAACAAACGTGGTCCCGACACACACATACACAAGAAACACACACAAACACCCATCAACATTTTGTTACAGGCAGACAGAGTGGGGTTTCCCCAAACACACACACACACACACACACACACACTGTCACACTAACAGCACAGTACGCACACTGGGCCTCGGCAGAGCCATCAACACTTGGAACTGCCCTAACATACTCACAAACGTTTTCCCGACACACACATACACAAGAAACACACACAAACACCCATCGACTTTTTCTTACAGGCATACACAACGGTTTCCCACGAACACACACACACAGAGTCACACTTACAACACAGCACTCACAATGGGTATCCAGCAGAACCATCAACACTTGGAACTGCCCTAAAATATTGACAAATGTGGTCGCGACACACACATACACATGAAACTCACACAAACATCCATCGACTTATTCTTACAGGCATACACAATGTTTTCCCGCCAACACAAACACACACAGAAACACACACTGCCACACTCACAACACAGCATTCACACTGGCACTTGGAACTGCCACAACATACTCACATACGTGGTCCCGACACACACATACACAAGAAACACACACAAACACCCATCGACTTTTTCTTAGAAGCATACACTGTGGGGTTCCCCCAAACACACACACACACAGAGACACACACACACTATCACACTCACAACACAGCACTCTCCCTGGGTCTCCAGCAGAGCCATCAACACTTGGAACTGCCCTAACATATTCACAAATGTGGTCCCGACACACACATACAGAAGAAACACACACAAACACCCATGGAATTTTTCTTATAGGCATACAGACTGGTTTCCTGCAAACACACACACAGACACGCACACACACTGTCACACTCACAACACACACTCACACTGGATATCCAGCAAACTCATGAACACTTGGAACTGCCCTCACACACTCACAAATGTGGATCTGAAACACAATACGCAAGAACACACAAATACACCCATCGACTTTTTCATACAGGCATACACAATGGTTACCCGAAAACACACACACACACACACACTCTCACACTCACAACACAGCACTCACTCTGTACCTCGGCAGAGACATCAACACTTGGAACTGCCCTCACACACTCACAAATGTGGATCTGAAACACAATACGCAAGAACACACAAATACACCCATCGACTTTTTCATACAGGCATACACAATGGTTACCGGAAAACACACACACACACACACACACACACACACTGTCACACTCGCAACACAGCACTCACACTGGGCCTCGGCAGAGCCATCAACACTTGGAACTGCCCTAACATACTCACAAACGTTTTCCCGACACACACATACAGAAGAAACACACACAAACACCCATGGAATTTTTCTTACAGGCGTACACAGGGGGTTCTGAAACACACACAGACACACACACACTATCACACTCATAACACCGCACTCACACTGGGTCTCCAACACAGCCGTCAACACTTGGAACTGCTTTAACATAATCACAAACATGGTCCTGACACACACATATACAAATAACACACACAAACACCCATCGACTTTTTCTTGCAGGCATACACAATGGTTTCCTGCAAACACACACACACACACACACACAAAAGTCACACTCACGACAGAGCACTCACATTGGATCTCCAGCAGAGCCATGAACACTTGGAATTACCTTAACATATTCACAGACGTGGTCCCGAAACACACATGCAGAAGAAACACACAAAAACACCCTACGACTTTTTCTTACAGACATACACAATGGTATCCAGCAAAACACACACACACACACACACACATACACTATCACACGCACAACACAGCACTCACACTGGGTCCCCGGCATAGCCATCAACAGTTGGAACTGCCCTAACATACTCACAAACGTGGTCCCGACACACACATACACAAGAAACACACACAAACTCCCATTGACTCTTACTTACAGTCATGCACAATGGTTTCCGCAAACACACACACACACACTATCACACTCACAACACAGCATTCACACTGGCACTTGAATCTGCCCTAACATACAAACAAACGTGGTCCCGACACACACATACACAAGAAACACACACAAACACCCATCAACATTTTGTTACAGGCAGACAGAGTGGGGTTTCCCCAAACACACACACACACACACACACACACACACTGTCACACTAACAGCACAGTACGCACACTGGGCCTCGGCAGAGCCATCAACCCTTGGAACTGCCCTAACATACTCACAAACGTTTTCCCGACACACACATACACAAGAAACACACACAAACACCCATCGACTTTTCTTACAGGCATACACAACGGTTTCCCACGAACACACACACACAGAGTCACACTTACAACACAGCACTCACAATGGGTATCCAGCAGAACCATCAACACTTGGAACTGCCCTAAAATATTGACAAATGTGGTCGCGACACACACATACACATGAAACTCACACACACATCCATCGACTTATTCTTACAGGCATACACAATGTTTTCCCGCCAACACAAACACACACAGAAACACACACTGCCACACTCACAACACAGCATTCACACTGGCACTTGGAACTGCCACAACATACTCACATACGTGGTCCCGACACACACATACACAAGAAACACACACAAACACCCATCGACTTTTTCTTAGAAAAATACACTGTGGGGTTCCCCCAAACACACACACACACAGAGACACACACACACTATCACACTCACAACACAGCACTCTCCCTGGGTCTCCAGCAGAGCCATCAACACTTGGAACTGCCCTAACATATTCACAAATGTGGTCCCGACACACACATACAGAAAAAACACACACAAACACCCATGGAATTTTTCTTATAGGCATACAGACTGGTTTCCTGCAAACACACACACAGACACGCACACACACTGTCACACTCACAACACACACTCACACTGGATATCCAGCAAACTCATGAACACTTGGAACTGCCCTCACACACTCAGAAATGTGGATCTGAAACACAATACGCAAGAACACACAAATACACCCATCGACTTTTTCATACAGGCATACACAATGGTTACCCGAAAACACACACACACACACACACTCTCACACTCACAACACAGCACTCACTCTGTACCTCGGCAGAGACATCAACACTTGGAACTGCCCTCACACACTCACAAATGTGGATCTGAAACACAATACGCAAGAACACACAAATACACCCATCGACTTTTTCATACAGGCATACACAATGGTTACCGGAAAACACACACACACACACACACACACACTGTCACACTCGCAACACAGCACTCACACTGGGCCTCGGCAGAGCCATCAACACTTGGAACTGCCCTAACATACTCACAAACGTTTTCCCGACACACACATACACAAGAAACACACACAAACACCCATGGAATTTTTCTTACAGGCGTACACAGGGGGTTCTGAAACACACACAGACACACACACACTATCACACTCACAACACCGCACTCACACTGGGTCTCCAACACAGCCGTCAACACTTGGAACTGCTTTAACATAATCACAAACATGGTCCTGACACACACATATACAAATAACACACACAAACACCCATCGACTTTTTCTTGCAGGCATACACAATGGTTTCCTGCAAACACACACACACACACACACACACACACAAAAGTCACACTCACGACAGAGCACTCACATTGGATCTCCAGCAGAGCCATGAACACTTGGAATTACCTTAACATATTCACAGACGTGGTCCCGAAACACACATGCAGAAGAAACACACAAAAACACCCTACGACTTTTTCTTACAGACATACACAATGGTATCCAGCAAAACACACACACACACACACACACATACACTATCACACGCACAACACAGCACTCACACTGGGTCCCCGGCATAGCCATCAACAGTTGGAACTGCCCTAACATACTCACAAACGTGGTCCCGACACACACATACACAAGAAACACACACAAACTCCCATTGACTCTTACTTACAGTCATGCACAATGGTTTCCGCAAACACACACACACACACACTATCACACTCACAACACAGCATTCACACTGGCACTTGAATCTGCCCTAACATACAAACAAACGTGGTCCCGACACACACATACACAAGAAACACACACAAACACCCATCAACATTTTGTTACAGGCAGACAGAGTGGGGTTTCCCCAAACACACACACACACAGACACACACACACACTGTCACACTAACAGCACAGTACGCACACTGGGCCTCGGCAGAGCCATCAACACTTGGAACTGCCCTAACATACTCACAAACGTTTTCCCGACACACACATACACAAGAAACACACACAAACACCCATCGACTTTTTCTTACAGGCATACACAACGGTTTCCCACGAACACACACACACAGAGTCACACTTACAACACAGCACTCACAATGGGTATCCAGCAGAACCATCAACACTTGGAACTGCCCTAAAATATTGACAAATGTGGTCGCGACACACACATACACATGAAACTCACACACACATCCATCGACTTATTCTTACAGGCATACACAATGTTTTCCCGCCAACACAAACACACACAGAAACACACACTGCCACACTCACAACACAGCATTCACACTGGCACTTGGAACTGCCACAACATACTCACATACGTGGTCCCGACACACACATACACAAGAAACACACACAAACACCCATCGACTTTTTCTTAGAAGCATACACTGTGGGGTTCCCCCAAACACACACACACACAGAGACACACACACACTATCACACTCACAACACAGCACTCTCACTGGGTCTCCAGCAGAGCCATCAACACTTGGAACTGCCCTAACATATTCACAAATGTGGTCCCGACACACACATACAGAAGAAACACACACAAACACCCATGGAATTTTTCTTATAGGCATACAGACTGGTTTCCTGCAAACACACACACAGACACGCACACACACTGTCACACTCACAACACACACTCACACTGGATATCCAGCAAACTCATGAACACTTGGAACTGCCCTCACACACTCACAAATGTGGATCTGAAACACAATACGCAAGAACACACAAATACACCCATCGACTTTTTCATACAGGCATACACAATGGTTACCCGAAAACACACACACACACACACACACTCTCACACTCACAACACAGCACTCACTCTGTACCTCGGCAGAGACATCAACACTTGGAACTGCCCTCACACACTCACAAATGTGGATCTGAAACACAATACGCAAGAACACACAAATACACCCATCGACTTTTTCATACAGGCATACACAATGGTTACCGGAAAACACACACACACACACACACACACACTGTCACACTCGCAACACAGCACTCACACTGGGCCTCGGCAGAGCCATCAACACTTGGAACTGCCCTAACATACTCACAAACGTTTTCCCGACACACACATACACAAGAAACACACACAAACACCCATGGAATTTTTCTTACAGGCGTACACAGGGGGTTCTGAAACACACACAGACACACACAAACACTATCACACTCACAACACCGCACTCACACTGGGTCTCCAACACAGCCGTCAACACTTGGAACTGCTTTAACATAATCACAAACATGGTCCTGACACACACATATACAAATAACACACACAAACACCCATCGACTTTTTCTTGCAGGCATACACAATGGTTTCCTGCAAACACACACACACACACACACACACAAAAGTCACACTCACGACAGAGCACTCACATTGGATCTCCAGCAGAGCCATGAACACTTGGAATTATCTTAACATATTCACAAACGTGGTCCCGAAACACACATGCAGAAGAAACACACAAAAACACCCTACGACTTTTTCTTACAGACATACACAATGGTATCCAGCAAAACACACACACGCACACACACATACACTATCACACGCACAACACAGCACTCACACTGGGTCCCCGGCATAGAAATCAACAGTTGGAACTGCCCTAACATACTCACAAACGTGGTCCCAACACACACATACACAAGAAACACACACAAACTCCCATTGACTTTTACTTACAGTCATGCACAATGGTTTCCGCAAACACACACACACACACTATCACACTCACAACACAGCATTCACACTGGCACTTGAATCTGCCCTAACATACAAATAAACGTGGTCCCGACACACACATACACAAGAAACACACACAAACACCCATCGACTTTTTCTTACAGGCATACACAACGGTTTCCCGCGAACACACACACACACAGTCACACTTACAACACAGCACTCACAATGGGTATCCAGCAGAACCATCAACACTTGGAACTGCCCTAAAATATTGACAAATGTGGTCGCGACACACACATACACATGAAACTCACACAAACATCCATCGCCTTATTCTTACAGGCATACACAATGTTTTCCCGCCAACACAAACACACACAGAAACACACACTGCCACACTCACAACACAGCATTCACACTGGCAGTTGGAACTGCCACAACATACTCACATACGTGGTCTCGACACACACATACACAAGAAACACACACAAACACCCATCGACTTTTTCTTAGAAGCATACACTGTGGGGTTCCCCCAAACACACACACACACAGAGACACACACACACTATCACACTCACAACACAGCACTCTCACTGGGTCTCCAGCAGAGCCATCAACACTTGGAACTGCCCTAACATATTCACAAATGTGGTCCCGACACACACATACAGAAGAAACACACACAAACACCCATGGAATTTTTCTTATAGGCATATAGACTGGTTTCCTGCAAACACACACAGAGACACGCACACACACTGTCACACTCACAACACACACTCACACTGGATATCCTGCAAACTCATGAAGACTTGGAACTGCCCTCACACACTCACAAATGTGGATCTGAAACACAATACGCAAGAACACACAAATACACCCATCGACTTTTTCATACAGGCATACACAATGGTTACCCGAAAACACACACACACACACACTCTCACACTCACAACACAGCACTCACTCTGTACCTCGGCAGAGACATCAACACTTGGAACTGCCCTCACACACTCACAAATGTGGATCTGAAACACAATACGCAAGAACACACAAATACACCCATCGACTTTTTCATACAGGCATACACAATGGTTACCGGAAAACACACACACACACACACACACACACTGTCACACTCGCAACACAGCACTCACACTGGGCCTCGGCAGAGCCATCAACACTTGGAACTGCCCTAACATACTCACAAACGTTTTCCCGACACACACATACACAAGAAACACACACAAACACCCATGGAATTTTTCTTACAGGCGTACACAGGGGGTTCTGAAACACACACAGACACACACACACTATCACACTCACAACACCGCACTCACACTGGGTCTCCAACACAGCCGTCAACACTTGGAACTGCTTTAACATAATCACAAACATGGTCCTGACACACACATATACAAATAACACACACAAACACCCATCGACTTTTTTTGCAGGCATACACAATGGTTTCCTGCAAACACACACACACACACACACACACACACACAAAAGTCACACTCACGACAGAGCACTCACATTGGATCTCCAGCAGAGCCATGAACACTTGGAATTACCTTAACATATTCACAAACGTGGTCCCGAAACACACATGCAGAAGAAACACACAAAAACACCCTACGACTTTTTCTTACAGACATACACAATGGTATCCAGCAAAACACACACACACACACACACATACACTATCACACGCACAACACAGCACTCACACTGGGTCCCCGGCATAGCCATCAACAGTTGGAACTGCCCTAACATACTCACAAACGTGGTCCCGACACACACATACACAAGAAACACACACAAACTCCCATTGACTTTTATTTACAGTCATGCACAATGGTTTCCGCAAAGACACACACACACACACTATCACACTCACAACACAGCATTCACACTGGCACTTGAATCTGCCCTAACATACAAACAAACGTGGTCCCGACACACACATACACAAGAAACACACACAAACACCCATCAACATTTTGTTACAGGCAGACAGAGTGGGGTTTCCCCAAACACACACACACACACACACACACACACTGTCACACTAACAGCACAGTACGCACACTGGGCCTCGGCAGAGCCATCAACCCTTGGAACTGCCCTAACATACTCACAAACGTTTTCCCGACACACACATACACAAGAAACACACACAAACCCCCATCGACTTTTTCTTACAGGCATACACAACGGTTTCCCGCGAACACACACACACAGAGTCACACTTACAACACAGCACTCACAATGGGTATCCAGCAGAACCATCAACACTTGGAACTGCCCTAAAATATTGACAAATGTGGTCGCGACACACACATACACATGAAACTCACACAAACATCCATCGACTTATTCTTACAGGCATACACAATGTTTTCCCGCCAACACAAACACACACAGAAACACACACTGCCACACTCACAACACAGCATTCACACTGGCACTTGGAACTGCCACAACATACTCACATACGTGGTCCCGACACACACATACACAAGAAACACACACAAACACCCATCGACTTTTTCTTAGAAGCATACACTGTGGGGTTCCCCCAAACACACACACACAGAGACACACACACACTATCACACTCACAACACAGCACTCTCACTGGGTCTCCAGCAGAGCCATCAACACTTGGAACTGCCCTAACATATTCACAAATGTGGTCCCGACACACACATACAGAAGAAACACACACAAACACCCATGGAATTTTTCTTATAGGCATACAGACTGGTTTCCTGCAAACACACACACAGACACGCACACACACTGTCACACTCACAACACACACTCACACTGGATATCCAGCAAACTCGTGAACACTTGGAACTGCCCTCACACACTCACAAATGTGGATCTGAAACACAATACGCAAGAACACACAAATACACCCATCGACTTTTTCATACAGGCATACACAATGGTTACCCGAAAACACACACACACACACACACACACTCTCACACTCACAACACAGCACTCACTCTGTACCTCGGCAGAGACATCAACACTTGGAACTGCCCTCACACACTCACAAATGTGGATCTGAAACACAATACGCAAGAACACACAAATACACCCATCGACTTTTTCATACAGGCATACACAATGGTTACCGGAAAACACACACACACACACACACACTGTCACACTCGCAACACAGCCTTCACACTGGGCCTCGGCAGAGCCATCAACACTTGGAACTGCCCTAACATACTGACAAACGTTTTCCCGACACACACATACACAAGAAACACACACAAACACCCATCGACTTTTTCTTACAGGCGTACACAGGGGGTTCTGAAACACACACAGACACACACACACTATCACACTCACAACACAGCACTCACACTCGGTCTCCAACACAGCCGTCAACACCTGGAACTGCTTTAACATAATCACAAACATGGTCCTGACACACACATATACAAATAACACACACAAACACCCATCGACTTTTTCTTCAAGGCATACACAATGGTTTCCTGCAAACACACACACACACACACAAAAGTCACAGTCACGACAGAGCACTCACATTGGATCTCCAGCAGAGCCATGAACACTTCTAATTACCTTAACATATTCACAGACGTGGTCCCGAAACACACATGCAGAAGAAACACACAAAAACACCCTACGACTTTTTCTTACAGACATACACAATGGTATCCAGCAAAACACACACACACACACACATACACTATCACACGCACAACACAGCACTCACACTGGGTCCCCGGCATAGCCATCAACAGTTGGAACTGCCCTAACATACTCACAAACGTGGTCCCGACACACACATACACAAGAAACACACACAAACTCCCATTGACTTTTACTTACAGTCATGCACAATGGTTTCCGCAAACACACACACACACACACTATCACACTCACAACACAGCATTCACACTGGCACTTGAATCTGCCCTAACATACAAACAAACGTGGTCCCGACACACACATACACAAGAAACACACACAAACACCCATCAACATTTTGTTACAGGCAGACAGAGTGGGGTTTCCCCAAACACACACACACACACACACACACACACTGTCACACTAACAGCACAGTACGCACACTGGGCCTCGGCAGAGCCATCAACACTTGGAACTGCCCTAACATACTCACAAACGTTTTCCCGACACACACATACACAAGAAACACACACAAACACCCATCGACTTTTTCTTACAGGCATACACAACGGTTTCCCACGAACACACACACACAGAGTCACACTTACAACACAGCACTCACAATGGGTATCCAGCAGAACCATCAACACTTGGAACTGCCCTAAAATATTGACAAATGTGGTCGCGACACACACATACACATGAAACTCACACACACATCCATCGACTTATTCTTACAGGCATACACAATGTTTTCCCGCCAACACAAACACACACAGAAACACACACTGCCACACTCACAACACAGCATTCACACTGGCACTTGGAACTGCCACAACATACTCACATACGTGGTCCCGACACACACATACACAAGAAACACACACAAACACCCATCGACTTTTTCTTAGAAGCATACACTGTGGGGTTCCCCCAAACACACACACACACAGAGACACACACACACTATCACACTCACAACACAGCACTCTCCCTGGGTCTCCAGCAGAGCCATCAACACTTGGAACTGCCCTAACATATTCACAAATGTGGTCCCGACACACACATACAGAAGAAACACACACAAACACCCATGGAATTTTTCTTATAGGCATACAGACTGGTTTCCTGCAAACACACACACAGACACGCACACACACTGTCACACTCACAACACACACTCACACTGGATATCCAGCAAACTCATGAACACTTGGAACTGCCCTCACACACTCACAAATGTGGATCTGAAACACAATACGCAAGAACACACAAATACACCCATCGACTTTTTCATACAGGCATACACAATGGTTACCCGAAAACACACACACACACACACACTCTCACACTCACAACACAGCACTCACTCTGTACCTCGGCAGAGACATCAACACTTGGAACTGCCCTCACACACTCACAAATGTGGATCTGAAACACAATACGCAAGAACACACAAATACACCCATCGACTTTTTCATACAGGCATACACAATGGTTACCGGAAAACACACACACACACACACACACACACTGTCACACTCGCAACACAGCACTCACACTGGGCCTCGGCAGAGCCATCAACACTTGGAACTGCCCTAACATACTCACAAACGTTTTCCCGACACACACATACACAAGAAACACACACAAACACCCATGGAATTTTTCTTACAGGCGTACACAGGGGGTTCTGAAACACACACAGACACACACACACTATCACACTCATAACACCGCACTCACACTGGGTCTCCAACACAGCCGTCAACACTTGGAACTGCTTTAACATAATCACAAACATGGTCCTGACACACACATATACAAATAACACACACAAACACCCATCGACTTTTTCTTGCAGGCATACACAATGGTTTCCTGCAAACACACACACACACACACACACAAAAGTCACACTCACGACAGAGCACTCACATTGGATCTCCAGCAGAGCCATGAACACTTGGAATTACCTTAACATATTCACAGACGTGGTCCCGAAACACACATGCAGAAGAAACACACAAAAACACCCTACGACTTTTTCTTACAGACATACACAATGGTATCCAGCAAAACACACACACACACACACACACATACACTATCACACGCACAACACAGCACTCACACTGGGTCCCCGGCATAGCCATCAACAGTTGGAACTGCCCTAACATACTCACAAACGTGGTCCCGACACACACATACACAAGAAACACACACAAACTCCCATTGACTCTTACTTACAGTCATGCACAATGGTTTCCGCAAACACACACACACACACTATCACACTCACAACACAGCATTCACACTGGCACTTGAATCTGCCCTAACATACAAACAAACGTGGTCCCGACACACACATACACAAGAAACACACACAAACACCCATCAACATTTTGTTACAGGCAGACAGAGTGGGGTTTCCCCAAACACACACACACACACACACACACACACTGTCACACTAACAGCACAGTACGCACACTGGGCCTCGGCAGAGCCATCAACACTTGGAACTGCCCTAACATACTCACAAACGTTTTCCCGACACACACATACACAAGAAACACACACAAACACCCATCGACTTTTTCTTACAGGCATACACAACGGTTTCCCACGAACACACACACACAGAGTCACACTTACAACACAGCACTCACAATGGGTATCCAGCAGAACCATCAACACTCGGAACTGCCCTAAAATATTGACAAATGTGGTCGCGACACACACATACACATGAAACTCACACACACATCCATCGACTTATTCTTACAGGCATACACAATGTTTTCCCGCCAACACAAACACACACAGAAACACACACTGCCACACTCACAACACAGCATTCACACTGGCACTTGGAACTGCCACAACATACTCACATACGTGGTCCCGACACACACATACACAAGAAACACACACAAACACCCATCGACTTTTTCTTAGAAGCATACACTGTGGGGTTCCCCCAAACACACACACACACAGAGACACACACACACTATCACACTCACAACACAGCACTCTCCCTGGGTCTCCAGCAGAGCCATCAACACTTGGAACTGCCCTAACATATTCACAAATGTGGTCCCGACACACACATACAGAAGAAACACACACAAACACCCATGGAATTTTTCTTATAGGCATACAGACTGGTTTCCTGCAAACACACACACAGACACGCACACACACTGTCACACTCACAACACACACTCACACTGGATATCCAGCAAACTCATGAACACTTGGAACTGCCCTCACACACTCAGAAATGTGGATCTGAAACACAATACGCAAGAACACACAAATACACCCATCGACTTTTTCATACAGGCATACACAATGGTTACCCGAAAACACACACACACACACACACTCTCACACTCACAACACAGCACTCACTCTGTACCTCGGCAGAGACATCAACACTTGGAACTGCCCTCACACACTCACAAATGTGGATCTGAAACACAATACGCAAGAACACACAAATACACCCATCGACTTTTTCATACAGGCATACACAATGGTTACCGGAAAACACACACACACACACACACACACACTGTCACACTCGCAACACAGCACTCACACTGGGCCTCGGCAGAGCCATCAACACTTGGAACTGCCCTAACATACTCACAAACGTTTTCCCGACACACACATACACAAGAAACACACACAAACACCCATGGAATTTTTCTTACAGGCGTACACAGGGGGTTCTGAAACACACACAGACACACACACACTATCACACTCACAACACCGCACTCACACTGGGTCTCCAACACAGCCGTCAACACTTGGAACTGCTTTAACATAATCACAAACATGGTCCTGACACACACATATACAAATAACACACACAAACACCCATCGACTTTTTCTTGCAGGCATACACAATGGTTTCCAGCAAACACACACACACACACACACACACACAAAAGTCACACTCACGACAGAGCACTCACATTGGATCTCCAGCAGAGCCATGAACACTTGGAATTACCTTAACATATTCACAGACGTGGTCCCGAAACACACATGCAGAAGAAACACACAAAAACACCCTACGACTTTTTCTTACAGACATACACAATGGTATCCAGCAAAACACACACACACACACACACACATACACTATCACACGCACAACACAGCACTCACACTGGGTCCCCGGCATAGCCATCAACAGTTGGAACTGCCCTAACATACTCACAAACGTGGTCCCGACACACACATACACAAGAAACACACACAAACTCCCATTGACTCTTACTTACAGTCATGCACAATGGTTTCCGCAAACACACACACACACACACTATCACACTCACAACACAGCATTCACACTGGCACTTGAATCTGCCCTAACATACAAACAAACGTGGTCCCGACACACACATACACAAGAAACACACACAAACACCCATCAACATTTTGTTACAGGCAGACAGAGTGGGGTTTCCCCAAACACACACACACACAGACACACACACACACTGTCACACTAACAGCACAGTACGCACACTGGGCCTCGGCAGAGCCATCAACACTTGGAACTGCCCTAACATACTCACAAACGTTTTCCCGACACACACATACACAAGAAACACACACAAACACCCATCGACTTTTTCTTACAGGCATACACAACGGTTTCCCACGAACACACACACACAGAGTCACACTTACAACACAGCACTCACAATGGGTATCCAGCAGAACCATCAACACTTGGAACTGCCCTAAAATATTGACAAATGTGGTCACGACACACACATACACATGAAACTCACACACACATCCATCGACTTATTCTTACAGGCATACACAATGTTTTCCCGCCAACACAAACACACACAGAAACACACACTGCCACACTCACAACACAGCATTCACACTGGCACTTGGAACTGCCACAACATACTCACATACGTGGTCCCGACACACACATACACAAGAAACACACACAAACACCCATCGACTTTTTCTTAGAAGCATACACTGTGGGGTTCCCCCAAACACACACACACACAGAGACACACACACTATCACACTCACAACACAGCACTCTCACTGGGTCTCCAGCAGAGCCATCAACACTTGGAACTGCCCTAACATATTCACAAATGTGGTCCCGACACACACATACAGAAGAAACACACACAAACACCCATGGAATTTTTCTTATAGGCATACAGACTGGTTTCCTGCAAACACACACACAGACACGCACACACACTGTCACACTCACAACACACACTCACACTGGATATCCAGCAAACTCATGAACACTTGGAACTGCCCTCACACACTCACAAATGTGGATCTGAAACACAATACGCAAGAACACACAAATACACCCATCGACTTTTTCATACAGGCATACACAATGGTTACCCGAAAACACACACACACACACACACTCTCACACTCACAACACAGCACTCACTCTGTACCTCGGCAGAGACATCAACACTTGGAACTGCCCTCACACACTCACAAATGTGGATCTGAAACACAATACGCAAGAACACACAAATACACCCATCGACTTTTTCATACAGGCATACACAATGGTTACCGGAAAACACACACACACACACACACACTGTCACACTCGCAACACAGCACTCACACTGGGCCTCGGCAGAGCCATCAACACTTGGAACTGCCCTAACATACTCACAAACGTTTTCCCGACACACACATACACAAGAAACACACACAAACACCCATGGAATTTTTCTTACAGGCGTACACAGGGGGTTCTGAAACACACACAGACACACACACACACTATCACACTCACAACACCGCACTCACACTGGGTCTCCAACACAGCCGTCAACACTTGGAACTGCTTTAACATAATCACAAACATGGTCCTGACACACACATATACAAATAACACACACAAACACCCATCGACTTTTTCTTGCAGGCATACACAATAGTTTCCTGCAAACACACACACACACACACACACACACACAAAAGGCACACTCACGACAGAGCACTCACATTGGATCTCCAGCAGAGCCATGAACACTTGGAATTACCTTAACATATTCACAGACGTGGTCCCGAAACACACATGCAGAAGAAACACACAAAAACACCCTACGACTTTTTCTTACAGACATACACAATGGTATCCAGCAAAACACACACACGCACACACACATACACTATCACACGCACAACACAGCACTCACACTGGGTCCCCGGCATAGAAATCAACAGTTGGAACTGCCCTAACATACTCACAAACGTGGTCCCAACACACACATACACAAGAAACACACACAAACTCCCATTGACTTTTACTTACAGTCATGCACAATGGTTTCCGCAAACACACACACACACACTATCACACTCACAACACAGCATTCACACTGGCACTTGAATCTGCCCTAACATACAAACAAACGTGGTCCCGACACACACATACACAAGAAACACACACAAACACCCATCGACTTTTTCTTACAGGCATACACAACGGTTTCCCGCGAACACACACACACACAGTCACACTTACAACACAGCACTCACAATGGGTATCCAGCAGAACCATCAACACTTGGAACTGCCCTAAAATATTGACAAATGTGGTCGCGACACACACATACACATGAAACTCACACAAACATCCATCGCCTTATTCTTACAGGCATACACAATGTTTTCCCGCCAACACAAACACACACAGAAACACACACTGCCACACTCACAACACAGCATTCACACTGGCAGTTGGAACTGCCACAACATACTCACATACGTGGTCTCGACACACACATACACAAGAAACACACACAAACACCCATCGACTTTTTCTTAGAAGCATACACTGTGGGGTTCCCCCAAACACACACACACACAGAGACACACACACACTATCACACTCACAACACAGCACTCTCACTGGGTCTCCAGCAGAGCCATCAACACTTGGAACTGCCCTAACATATTCACAAATGTGGTCCCGACACACACATACAGAAGAAACACACACAAACACCCATGGAATTTTTCTTATAGGCATACAGACTGGTTTCCTGCAAACACACACACAGACACGCACACACACTGTCACACTCACAACACACACTCACACTGGATATCCAGCAAACTCATGAACACTTGGAACTGCCCTCACACACTCACAAATGTGGATCTGAAACACAATACGCAAGAACACACAAATACACCCATCGACTTTTTCATACAGGCATACACAATGGTTACCCGAAAACACACACACACACACACACTCTCACACTCACAACACAGCACTCACTCTGTACCTCGGCAGAGACATCAACACTTGGAACTGCCCTCACACACTCACAAATGTGGATCTGAAACACAATACGCAAGAACACACAAATACACCCATCGACTTTTTCATACAGGCATACACAATGGTTACCGGAAAACACACACACACACACACACACTGTCACACTCGCAACACAGCACTCACACTGGGCCTCGGCAGAGCCATCAACACTTGGAACTGCCCTAACATACTCACAAACGTTTTCCCGACACACACATACACAAGAAACACACACAAACACCCATGGAATTTTTCTTACAGGCGTACACAGGGGGTTCTGAAACACACACAGACACACACACACACTATCACACTCACAACACCGCACTCACACTGGGTCTCCAACACAGCCGTCAACACTTGGAACTGCTTTAACATAATCACAAACATGGTCCTGACACACACATATACAAATAACACACACAAACACCCATCGACTTTTTCTTGCAGGCATACACAATGGTTTCCTGCAAACACACACACACACACACACACACAAAAGTCACACTCACGACAGAGCACTCACATTGGATCTCCAGCAGAGCCATGAACACTTGGAATTACCTTAACATATTCACAGACGTGGTCCCGAAACACACATGCAGAAGAAACACACAAAAACACCCTACGACTTTTTCTTACAGACATACACAATGGTATCCAGCAAAACACACACACGCACACACACATACACTATCACACGCACAACACAGCACTCACACTGGGTCCCCGGCATAGAAATCAACAGTTGGAACTGCCCTAACATACTCACAAACGTGGTCCCAACACACACATACACAAGAAACACACACAAACTCCCATTGACTTTTACTTACAGTCATGCACAATGGTTTCCGCAAACACACACACACACACTATCACACTCACAACACAGCATTCACACTGGCACTTGAATCTGCCCTAACATACAAACAAACGTGGTCCCGACACACACATACACAAGAAACACACACAAACACCCATCGACTTTTTCTTACAGGCATACACAACGGTTTCCCGCGAACACACACACACACAGTCACACTTACAACACAGCACTCACAATGGGTATCCAGCAGAACCATCAACACTTGGAACTGCCCTAAAATATTGACAAATGTGGTCGCGACACACACATACACATGAAACTCACACAAACATCCATCGCCTTATTCTTACAGGCATACACAATGTTTTCCCGCCAACACAAACACACACAGAAACACACACTGCCACACTCACAACACAGCATTCACACTGGCAGTTGGAACTGCCACAACATACTCACATACGTGGTCTCGACACACACATACACAAGAAACACACACAAACACCCATCGACTTTTTCTTAGAAGCATACACTGTGGGGTTCCCCCAAACACACACACACACAGAGACACACACACACTATCACACTCACAACACAGCACTCTCACTGGGTCTCCAGCAGAGCCATCAACACTTGGAACTGCCCTAACATATTCACAAATGTGGTCCCGACACACACATACAGAAGAAACACACACAAACACCCATGGAATTTTTCTTATAGGCATATAGACTGGTTTCCTGCAAACACACACAGAGACACGCACACACACTGTCACACTCACAACACACACTCACACTGGATATCCAGCAAACTCATGAACACTTGGAACTGCCCTCACACACTCACAAATGTGGATCTGAAACACAATACGCAAGAACACACAAATACACCCATCGACTTTTTCATACAGGCATACACAATGGTTACCCGAAAACACACACACACACACACACACACTCTCACACTCACAACACAGCACTCACTCTGTACCTCGGCAGAGACATCAACACTTGGAACTGCCCTCACGCACTCACAAATGTGGATCTGAAACACAATACGCAAGAACACACAAATACACCCATCGACTTTTTCATACAGGCATACACAATGGTTACCGGAAAACACACACACACACACACACACACACTGTCACACTCGCAACACAGCACTCACACTGGGCCTCGGCAGAGCCATCAACACTTGGAACTGCCCTAACATACTCACAAACGTTTTCCCGACACACACATACACAAGAAACACACACAAACACCCATGGAATTTTTCTTACAGGCGTACACAGGGGGTTCTGAAACACACACAGACACACACACACTATCACACTCACAACACCGCACTCACACTGGGTCTCCAACACAGCCGTCAACACTTGGAACTGCTTTAACATAATCACAAACATGGTCCTGACACACACATATACAAATAACACACACAAACACCCATCGACTTTTTTTGCAGGCATACACAATGGTTTCCTGCAAACACACACACACACACACACACACACACACAAAAGTCACACTCACGACAGAGCACTCACATTGGATCTCCAGCAGAGCCATGAACACTTGGAATTACCTTAACATATTCACAAACGTGGTCCCGAAACACACATGCAGAAGAAACACACAAAAACACCCTACGACTTTTTCTTACAGACATACACAATGGTATCCAGCAAAACACACACACACACACACACATACACTATCACACGCACAACACAGCACTCACACTGGGTCCCCGGCATAGCCATCAACAGTTGGAACTGCCCTAACATACTCACAAACGTGGTCCCGACACACACATACACAAGAAACACACACAAACTCCCATTGACTTTTACTTACAGTCATGCACAATGGTTTCCGCAAACACACACACACACACACTATCACACTCACAACACAGCATTCACACTGGCACTTGAATCTGCCCTAACATACAAACAAACGTGGTCCCGACACACACATACACAAGAAACACACACAAACACCCATCAACATTTTGTTACAGGCAGACAGAGTGGGGTTTCCCCAAACACACACACACACACACACACACACACACTGTCACACTAACAGCACAGTACGCACACTGGGCCTCGGCAGAGCCATCAACCCTTGGAACTGCCCTAACATACTCACAAACGTTTTCCCGACACACACATACACAAGAAACACACACAAACCCCCATCGACTTTTTCTTACAGGCATACACAACGGTTTCCCGCGAACACACACACACAGAGTCACACTTACAACACAGCACTCACAATGGGTATCCAGCAGAACCATCAACACTTGGAACTGCCCTAAAATATTGACAAATGTGGTCGCGACACACACATACACATGAAACTCACACAAACATCCATCGACTTATTCTTACAGGCATACACAATGTTTTCCCGCCAACACAAACACACACAGAAACACACACTGCCACACTCACAACACAGCATTCACACTGGCACTTGGAACTGCCACAACATACTCACATACGTGGTCCCGACACACACATACACAAGAAACACACACAAACACCCATCGACTTTTTCTTAGAAGCATACACTGTGGGGTTCCCCCAAACACACACACACACAGAGACACACACACACTATCACACTCACAACACAGCACTCTCACTGGGTCTCCAGCAGAGCCATCAACACTTGGAACTGCCCTAACATATTCACAAATGTGGTCCCGACACACACATACAGAAGAAACACACACAAACACCCATGGAATTTTTCTTATAGGCATACAGACTGGTTTCCTGCAAACACACACACAGACACGCACACACACTGTCACACTCACAACACACACTCACACTGGATATCCAGCAAACTCGTGAACACTTGGAACTGCCCTCACACACTCACAAATGTGGATCTGAAACACAATACGCAAGACCACACAAATACACCCATCGACTTTTTCATACAGGCATACACAATGGTTACCCGAAAACACACACACACACACACACACTCTCACACTCACAACACAGCACTCACTCTGTACCTCGGCAGAGACATCAACACTTGGAACTGCCCTCACACACTCACAAATGTGGATCTGAAACACAATACGCAAGAACACACAAATACACCCATCGACTTTTTCATACAGGCATACACAATGGTTACCGGAAAACACACACACACACACACACTGTCACACTCGCAACACAGCCTTCACACTGGGCCTCGGCAGAGCCATCAACACTTGGAACTGCCCTAACATACTCACAAACGTTTTCCCGACACACACATACACAAGAAACACACACAAACACCCATGGAATTTTTCTTACAGGCGTACACAGGGGGTTCTGAAACACACACAGACACACACACTATCACACTCACAACACCGCACTCACACTCGGTCTCCAACACAGCCGTCAACACTTGGAACTGCTTTAACATAATCACAAACATGGTCCTGACACACACATATACAAATAACACACACAAACACCCATCGACTTTTTCTTGCAGGCATACACAATGGTTTCCTGCAAACACACACACACACACACAAAAGTCACACTGACGACAGAGCACTCACATTGGATCTCCAGCAGAGCCATGAACACTTGGAATTACCTTAACATATTCACAAACGTGGTCCCGAAACACACATGCAGAAGAAACACACAAAAACACCCTACGACTTTTTCTTACAGACATACACAATGGTATCCAGCAAAACACACACACACACACACATACACTATCACACGCACAACACAGCACTCACACTGGGTCCCCGGCATAGCCATCAACAGTTGGAACTGCCCTAACATACTCACAAACGTGGTCCCGACACACACATACACAAGAAACACACACAAACTCCCATTGACTTTTACTTACAGTCATGCACAATGGTTTCCGCAAACACACACACACACACACTATCACACTCACAACACAGCATTCACACTGGCACTTGAATCTGCCCTAACATACAAACAAACGTGGTCCCGACACACACATACACAAGAAACACACACAAACACCCATCAACATTTTGTTACAGGCAGACAGAGTGGGGTTTCCCCAAACACACACACACACACACACACTGTCACACTAACAGCACACTATGCACACTGGGCCTCGGCAGAGCCATCAACACTTGGAACTGCCCTAACATACTCACAAACGTTTTCCCGACACACACATACACAAGAAACACACACAAACACCCATCGACTTTTTCTTACAGGCATACACAACGGTTTCCCGCGAACACACACACACACAGTCACACTTACAACACAGCACTCACAATGGGTATCCAGCAGAACCATCAACACTTGGAACTGCCCTAAAATATTGACAAATGTGGTCGCGACACACACATACACATGAAACTCACACAAACATCCATCGACTTATTCTTACAGGCATACACAATGTTTTCCCGCCAACACAAACACACACAGAAACACACACTGCCACACTCACAACACAGCATTCACACTGGCACTTGGAACTGCCACAACATACTCACATACGTGGTCCCGACACACACATACACAAGAAACACACACAAACACCCATCGACTTTTTCTTAGAAGCATACACTGTGGGGTTCCCCCAAACACACACACACACAGAGACACACACACACTATCACACTCACAACACAGCACTCTCACTGGGTCTCCAGCAGAGCCATCAACACTTGGAACTGCCCTAACATATTCACAAATGTGGTCCCGACACACACATACAGAAGAAACACACACAAACACCCATGGAATTTTTCTTATAGGCATACAGACTGGTTTCCTGCAAACACACACACAGACACGCACACACACTGTCACACTCACAACACACACTCACACTGGATATCCAGCAAACTCGTGAACACTTGGAACTGCCCTCACACACTCACAAATGTGGATCTGAAACACAATACGCAAGACCACACAAATACACCCATCGACTTTTTCATACAGGCATACACAATGGTTACCCGAAAACACACACACACACACACACACTCTCACACTCACAACACAGCACTCACTCTGTACCTCGGCAGAGACATCAACACTTGGAACTGCCCTCACACACTCACAAATGTGGATCTGAAACACAATACGCAAGAACACACAAATACACCCATCGACTTTTTCATACAGGCATACACAATGGTTACCGGAAAACACACACACACACACACTGTCACACTCGCAACACAGCCTTCACACTGGGCCTCGGCAGAGCCATCAACACTTGGAACTGCCCTAACATACTCACAAACGTTTTCCCGACACACACATACACAAGAAACACACACAAACACCCATGGAATTTTTCTTACAGGCGTACACAGGGGGTTCTGAAACACACACAGACACACACACTATCACACTCACAACACCGCACTCACACTCGGTCTCCAACACAGCCGTCAACACTTGGAACTGCTTTAACATAATCACAAACATGGTCCTGACACACACATATACAAATAACACACACAAACACCCATCGACTTTTTCTTGCAGGCATACACAATGGTTTCCTGCAAACACACACACACACACACACACACACACACACAAAAGTCACACACACGACAGAGCACTCACATTGGATCTCCAGCAGAGCCATGAACACTTGGAATTACCTTAACATATTCACAAACGTGGTCCCGAAACACACATGCAGAAGAAACACACAAAAACACCCTACGACTTTTTCTTACAGACATACACAATGGTATCCAGCAAAACACACACACACACACACACACATACACTATCACACGCACAACACAGCACTCACACTGGGTCCCCGGCATAGCCATCAACAGTTGGAACTGCCCTAACATACTCACAAACGTGGTCCCGACACACACATACACAAGAAACACACACAAACTCCCATTGACTTTTACTTACAGTCATGCACAATGGTTTCCGCAAACACACACACACACACACTATCACACTCACAACACAGCATTCACACTGGCACTTGAATCTGCCCTGACATACAAACAAACGTGGTCCCGACACACACATACACAAGAAACACACACAAACACCCATCAACATTTTGTTACAGGCAGACAGAGTGGGGTTTCCCCAAACACACACACACACACACACACTGTCACACTAACAGCACACTACGCACACTGGGCCTCGGCAGAGCCATCAACACTTGGAACTGCCCTAACATACTCACAAACGTTCTCCCGACACACACATACACAAGAAACACACACAAACACCCATCGACTTATTCTTACAGGCATACACAACGGTTTCCCGCGAACACACACACACACAGTCACACTTACAACACAGCACTCACAATGGGTATCCAGCAGAACCATCAACACTTGGAACTGCCCTAAAATATTGACAAATGTGGTCACGACACACACATACACATGAAACTCACACAAACATCCATCGCCTTATTCTTACAGGCATACACAATGTTTTCCCGCCAACACAAACACACACAGAAACACACACTGCCACACTCACAACACAGCATTCACACTGGCACTTGGAACTGCCACAACATACTCACATACGTGGTCCCGACACACACATACACAAGAAACACACACAAACACCCATCGACTTTTTCTTAGAAGCATACACTGTGGGTTTCCCCCAAACACACACACACACAGAGACACACACACACTATCACACTCACAACACAGCACTCTCACTGGGTCTCCAGCAGAGCCATCAACACTTGGAACTGCCCTAACATATTCACAAATGTGGTCCCGACACACACATACAGAAGAAACACACACAAACACCCATGGAATTTTTCTTATAGGCATACAGACTGGTTTCCTGCAAACACACACACAGACACGCACACACACTGTCACACTCACAACACACACTCACACTGGATATCCAGCAAACTCGTGAACACTTGGAACTGCCCTCACACACTCACAAATGTGGATCTGAAACACAATACGCAAGAACACACAAATACACCCATCGACTTTTTCATACAGGCATACACAATGGTTACCCGAAAACACACACACACACACACACACTCTCTCACACTCACAACACAGCACTCACTCTGTACCTCGGCAGAGACATCAACACTTGGAACTGCCCTCACACACTCACAAATGTGGATCTGAAACACAATACGCAAGAACACACAAATACACCCATCGACTTTTTCATACAGGCATACACAATGGTTATCGGAAAACTAACACACACACACACACTGTCACACTCGCAACACAGCCTTCACACTGGGCCTCGGCAGAGCCATCAACACTTGGAACTGCCCTAACATACTGACAAACGTTTTCCCGACACACACATACACAAGAAACACACACAAACACCCATCGACTTTTTCTTACAGGCGTACACAGGGGGTTCTGAAACACACACAGACACACACACACTATCACACTCACAACACAGCACTCACACTGGGTCTCCAACACAGCCGTCAACACTTGGAACTGCTTTAACATAATCACAAACATGGTCCTGACACACACATATACAAATAACACACACAAACACCCATCGACTTTTTCTTGCAGGCATACACAATGGTTTCCTGCAAACACACACACACACACACAAAAGTCACACTGACGACAGAGCACTCACATTGGATCTCCAGCAGAGCCATGAACACTTGGAATTACCTTAACATATTCACAAACGTGGTCCCGAAACACACATGCAGAAGAAACACACAAAAACACCCTACGACTTTTTCTTACAGACATACACAATGGTATCCAGCAAAACACACACACACACACACATACACTATCACACGCACAACACAGCACTCACACTGGGTCCCCGGCATAGCCATCAACAGTTGGAACTGCCCTAACATACTCACAAACGTGGTCCCGACACACACATACACAAGAAACACACACAAACTCCCATTGACTTTTACTTACAGTCATGCACAATGGTTTCCGCAAACACACACACACACACACTATCACACTCACAACACAGCATTCACACTGGCACTTGAATCTGCCCTAACATACAAACAAACGTGGTCCCGACACACACATACACAAGAAACACACACAAACACCCATCAACATTTTGTTACAGGCAGACAGAGTGGGGTTTCCCCAAACACACACACACACACACACACTGTCACACTAACAGCACACTATGCACACTGGGCCTCGGCAGAGCCATCAACACTTGGAACTGCCCTAACATACTCACAAACGTTTTCCCGACACACACATACACAAGAAACACACACAAACACCCATCGACTTTTTCTTACAGGCATACACAACGGTTTCCCGCGAACACACACACACACAGTCACACTTACAACACAGCACTCACAATGGGTATCCAGCAGAACCATCAACACTTGGAACTGCCCTAAAATATTGACAAATGTGGTCGCGACACACACATACACATGAAACTCACACAAACATCCATCGACTTATTCTTACAGGCATACACAATGTTTTCCCGCCAACACAAACACACACAGAAACACACACTGCCACACTCACAACACAGCATTCACACTGGCACTTGGAACTGCCACAACATACTCACATACGTGGTCCCGACACACACATACACAAGAAACACACACAAACACCCATCGACTTTTTCTTAGAAGCATACACTGTGGGGTTCCCCCAAACACACACACACACAGAGACACACACACACTATCACACTCACAACACAGCACTCTCACTGGGTCTCCAGCAGAGCCATCAACACTTGGAACTGCCCTAACATATTCACAAATGTGGTCCCGACACACACATACAGAAGAAACACACACAAACACCCATGGAATTTTTCTTATAGGCATACAGACTGGTTTCCTGCAAACACACACACAGACACGCACACACACTGTCACACTCACAACACACACTCACACTGGATATCCAGCAAACTCGTGAACACTTGGAACTGCCCTCACACACTCAGAAATGTGGATCTGAAACACAATACGCAAGACCACACAAATACACCCATCGACTTTTTCATACAGGCATACACAATGGTTACCCGAAAACACACACACACACACACACACACACTCTCACACTCACAACACAGCACTCACTCTGTACCTCGGCAGAGACATCAACACTTTTAACTGCCCTCACACACTCACAAATGTGGATCTGAAACACAATACGCAAGAACACACAAATACACCCATCGACTTTTTCATACAGGCATACACAATGGTTACCGGAAAACACACACACACACACACACACACTGTCACACTCGCAACACAGCACTCACACTGGGCCTCGGCAGAGCCATCAACACTTGGAACTGCCCTAACATACTCACAAACGTTTTCCCGACACACACATACACAAGAAACACACACAAACACCCATGGAATTTTTCTTACAGGCGTACACAGGGGGTTCTGAAACACACACAGACACACACACACTATCACACTCACAACACCGCACTCACACTCGGTCTGCAACACAGCCGTCAACACTTGGAACTGCTTTAACGTAATCACAAACATGGTCCTGACACACACATATACAAATAACACACACAAACACCCATCGACTTTTTCTTGCAGGCATACACAATGGTTTCCTGCAAACACACACACACACACACACACACACAAAAGTCACACACACGACAGAGCACTCACATTGGATCTCCAGCAGAGCCATGAACACTTGGAATTACCTTAACATATTCACAAACGTGGTCCCGAAACACACATGCAGAAGAAACACACAAAAACACCCTACGACTTTTTCTTACAGACATACACAATGGTATCCAGCAAAACACACACACACACACACACACATACACTATCACACGCACAACACAGCACTCACACTGGGTCCCCGGCATAGCCATCAACAGTTGGAACTGCCCTAACATACTCACAAACGTGGTCCCGACACACACATACACAAGAAACACACACAAACTCCCATTGACTTTTACTTACAGTCATGCACAATGGTTTCCGCAAACACACACACACACACACTATCACACTCACAACACAGCATTCACACTGGCACTTGAATCTGCCCTGACATACAAACAAACGTGGTCCCGACACACACATACACAAGAAACACACACAAACACCCATCAACATTTTGTTACAGGCAGACAGAGTGGGGTTTCCCCAAACACACACACACAAACACACATTGTCACACTAACAGCACACTACGCACACTGGGCCTCGGCAGAGCCATCAACACTTGGAACTGCCCTAACATACTCACAAACGTTCTCCCGACACACACATACACAAGAAACACACACAAACACCCATCGACTTTTTCTTACAGGCATACACAACGGTTTCCCGCGAACACACACACACAGAGTCACACTTACAACACAGCAGTCACAATGGGTATCCAGCAGAACCATCAACACTTGGAACTGCCCTAAAATATTGACAAATGTGGTCGCGACACACACATACACATGAAACTCACACAAACATCCATCGCCTTATTCTTACAGGCATACACAATGTTTTCCCGCCAACACAAACACACACAGAAACACACACTGCCACACTCACAACACAGCATTCACACTGGCACTTGGAACTGCCACAACATACTCACATACGTGGTCCCGACACACACATACACAAGAAACACACACAAACACCCATCGACTTTTTCTTAGAAGCATACACTGTGGGGTTCCCCCAAACACACACACACACAGAGACACACACACACTATCACACTCACAACACAGCACTCTCACTGGGTCTCCAGCAGAGCCATCAACACTTGGAACTGCCCTAACATATTCACAAATGTGGTCCCGACACACACATACAGAAGAAACACACACAAACACCCATGGAATTTTTCTTATAGGCATACAGACTGGTTTCCTGCAAACACACACATAGACACGCACACACACTGTCACACTCACAACACACACTCACACTGGATATCCAGCAAACTCGTGAACACTTGGAACTGCCCTCACACACTCACAAATGTGGATCTGAAACACAATACGCAAGAACACACAAATACACCCATCGACTTTTTCATACAGGCATACACAATGGTTACCCGAAAACACACACACACACACACACACACTCTCACACTCACAACACAGCACTCACTCTGTACCTCGGTAGAGACATCAACACTTGGAACTGCCCTCACACACTCACAAATGTGGATCTGAAACACAATACGCAAGAACACACAAATACACCCATCGACTTTTTCATACAGGCATACACAATGGTTATCGGAAAACTAACACACACACACACACTGTCACACTCGCAACACAGCCTTCACACTGGGCCTCGGCAGAGCCATCAACACTTGGAACTGCCCTAACATACTGACAAACGTTTTCCCGACACACACATACACAAGAAACACACACAAACACCCATCGACTTTTTCTTACAGGCGTACACAGGGGGTTCTGAAACACACACAGACACACACACACTATCACACTCACAACACAGCACTCACACTGGGTCTCCAACACAGCCGTCAACACTTGGAACTGCTTTAACATAATCACAAACATGGTCCTGACACACACATATACAAATAACACACACAAACACCCATCGACTTTTTCTTGCAGGCATACACAATGGTTTCCTGCAAACACACACACACACACACAAAAGTCACACTGACGACAGAGCACTCACATTGGATCTCCAGCAGAGCCATGAACACTTGGAATTACCTTAACATATTCACAAACGTGGTCCCGAAACACACATGCAGAAGAAACACACAAAAACACCCTACGACTTTTTCTTACAGACATACACAATGGTATCCAGCAAAACACACACACACACACACATACACTATCACACGCACAACACAGCACTCACACTGGGTCCCCGGCATAGCCATCAACAGTTGGAACTGCCCTAACATACTCACAAACGTGGTCCCGACACACACATACACAAGAAACACACACAAACTCCCATTGACTTTTACTTACAGTCATGCACAATGGTTTCCGCAAACACACACACACACACACTATCACACTCACAACACAGCATTCACACTGGCACTTGAATCTGCCCTAACATACAAACAAACGTGGTCCCGACACACACATACACAAGAAACACACACAAACACCCATCAACATTTTGTTACAGGCAGACAGAGTGGGGTTTCCCCAAACACACACACACACACACACACTGTCACACTAACAGCACACTATGCACACTGGGCCTCGGCAGAGCCATCAACACTTGGAACTGCCCTAACATACTCACAAACGTTTTCCCGACACACACATACACAAGAAACACACACAAACACCCATCGACTTTTTCTTACACGCATACACAACGGTTTCCCGCGAACACACACACACACAGTCACACTTACAACACAGCACTCACAATGGGTATCCAGCAGAACCATCAACACTTGGAACTGCCCTAAAATATTGACAAATGTGGTCGCGACACACACATACACATGAAACTCACACAAACATCCATCGCCTCATTCTTACAGGCATACACAATGTTTTCCCGCCAACACAAACACACACAGAAACACACACTGCCACACTCACAACACAGCATTCACACTGGCACTTGGAACTGCCACAACATACTCACATACGTGGTCCCGACACACACATACACAAGAAACACACACAAACACCCATCGACTTTTTCTTAGAAGCATACACTGTGGGGTTCCCCCAAACACACACACACACAGAGACACACACACACTATCACACTCACAACACAGCACTCTCACTGGGTCTCCAGCAGAGCCATCAACACTTGGAACTGCCCTAACATATTCACAAATGTGGTCCCGACACACACATACAGAAGAAACACACACAAACACCCATGGAATTTTTCTTATAGGCATACAGACTGGTTTCCTGCAAACACACACACAGACACGCACACACACTGTCACACTCACAACACACACTCACACTGGATATCCAGCAAACTCGTGAACACTTGGAACTGCCCTCACACACTCAGAAATGTGGATCTGAAACACAATACGCAAGACCACACAAATACACCCATCGACTTTTTCATACAGGCATACACAATGGTTACCCGAAAACACACACACACACACACACACACACTCTCACACTCACAACACAGCACTCACTCTGTACCTCGGCAGAGACATCAACACTTGGAACTGCCCTCACACACTCACAAATGTGGATCTGAAACACAATACGCAAGAACACACAAATACACCCATCGACTTTTTCATACAGGCATACACAATGGTTACCGGAAAACACACACACACACACAAACACACACTGTCACACTCACAACACAGTACTCACACTGGGCCTCGGCAGAGCCATCAACACTTGGAACTGCCCTAACATACTCACAAACGTTTTCCCGACACACACATACACAAGAAACACACACAAACACCCATGGAATTTTTCTTACAGGCGTACACAGGGGGTTCTGAAACACACACAGACACACACACACTATCACACTCACAACACCGCACTCACACTCGGTCTGCAACACAGCCGTCAACACTTGGAACTGCTTTAACATAATCACAAACATGGTCCTGACACACACATATACAAATAACACACACAAACACCCATCGACTTTTTCTTGCAGGCATACACAATGGTTTCCTGCAAACACACACACACACACACACACACACAAAAGTCACACACACGACAGAGCACTCACATTGGATCTCCAGCAGAGCCATGAACACTTGGAATTACCTTAACATATTCACAAACGTGGTCCCGAAACACACATGCAGAAGAAACACACAAAAACACCCTACGACTTTTTCTTACAGACATACACAATGGTATCCAGCAAAACACACACACACACACACACACATACACTATCACACGCACAACACAGCACTCACACTGGGTCCCCGGCATAGCCATCAACAGTTGGAACAGCCCTAACATACTCACAAACGTGGTCCCGACACACACATACACAAGAAACACACACAAACTCCCATTGACTTTTACTTACAGTCATGCACAATGGTTTCCGCAAACACACACACACACACACTATCACACTCACAACACAGCATTCACACTGGCACTTGAATCTGCCCTGACATACAAACAAACGTGGTCCCGACACACACATACACAAGAAACACACACAAACACCCATCAACATTTTGTTACAGGCAGACAGGGTGGGGTTTCCCCAAACACACACACACACACACACACTGTCACACTAACAGCACACTACGCACACTGGGCCTCGGCAGAGCCATCAACACTTGGAACTGCCCTAACATACTCACAAACGTTCTCCCGACACACACATACACAAGAAACACACACAAACACCCATCGACTTTTTCTTACAGGCATACACAACGGTTTCCCGCGAACACACACACACACAGTCACACTTACAACACAGCACTCACAATGGGTATCCAGCAGAACCATCAACACTTGGAACTGCCCTAAAATATTGACAAATGTGGTCGCGACACACACATACACATGAAACTCACACAAACATCCATCGCCTTATTCTTACAGGCATACACAATGTTTTCCCGCCAACACAAACACACACAGAAACACACACTGCCACACTCACAACACAGCATTCACACTGGCACTTGGAACTGCCACAACATACTCACATACGTGGTCCCGACACACACATACACAAGAAACACACACAAACACCCATCGACTTTTTCTTAGAAGCATACACTGTGGGGTTCCCCCAAACACACACACACACAGAGACACACACACACTATCACACTCACAACACAGCACTCTCACTGGGTCTCCAGCAGAGCCATCAACACTTGGAACTGCCCTAACATATTCACAAATGTGGTCCCGACACACACATACAGAAGAAACACACACAAACACCCATGGAATTTTTCTTATAGGCATACAGACTGGTTTCCTGCAAACACACACACAGACACGCACACACACTGTCACACTCACAACACACACTCACACTGGATATCCAGCAAACTCGTGAACACTTGGAACTGCCCTCACACACTCACAAATGTGGATCTGAAACACAATACGCAAGAACACACAAATACACCCATCGACTTTTTCATACAGGCATACACAATGGTTACCCGAAAACACACACACACACACACACACACTCTCACACTCACAACACAGCACTCACTCTGTACCTCGGCAGAGACATCAACACTTGGAACTGCCCTCACACACTCACAAATGTGGATCTGAAACACAATACGCAAGAACACACAAATACACCCATCGACTTTTTCATACAGGCATACACAATGGTTACCGGAAAACACACACACACACACACACTGTCACACTCGCAACACAGCCTTCACACTGGGCCTCGGCAGAGCCATCAACACTTGGAACTGCCTTAACATACTGACAAACGTTTTCCCGACACACACATACACAAGAAACACACACAAACACCCATCGACTTTTTCTTACAGGCGTACACAGGGGGTTCTGAAACACACACAGACACACACACACTATCACACTCACAACACAGCACTCACACTGGGTCTCCGACACAGCCGTCAACACTTGGAACTGCTTTAACATAATCACAAACATGGTCCTGACACACACATATACAAATAACACACACAAACACCCATCGACTTTTTCTTGCAGGCATACACAATGGTTTCCTGCAAACACACACACACACACACAAAAGTCACACTGACGACAGAGCACTCACATTGGATCTCCAGCAGAGCCATGAACACTTGGAATTACCTTAACATATTCACAAACGTGGTCCCGAAACACACATGCAGAAGAAACACACAAAAACACCCTACGACTTTTTCTTACAGACATACACAATGGTATCCAGCAAAACACACACACACACACACATACACTATCACACGCACAACACAGCATTCACACTGGGTCCCCGGCATAGCCATCAACAGTTGGAACTGCCCTAACATACTCACAAACGTGGTCCCGACACACACATACACAAGAAACACACACAAACTCCCATTGACTTTTACTTACAGTCATGCACAATGGTTTCCGCAAACACACACACACACACACTATCACACTCACAACACAGCATTCACACTGGCACTTGAATCTGCCCTAACATACAAACAAACGTGGTCCCGACACACACATACACAAGAAACACACACAAACACCCATCAACATTTTGTTACAGGCAGACAGAGTGGGGTTTCCCCAAACACACACACACACACACACACACTGTCACACTAACAGCACACTATGCACACTGGGCCTCGGCAGAGCCATCAACACTTGGAACTGCCCTAACATACTCACAAACGTTTTCCCGACACACACATACACAAGAAACACACACAAACACCCATCGACTTTTTCTTACAGGCATACACAACGGTTTCCCGCGAACACACACACACACAGTCACACTTACAACACAGCACTCACAATGGGTATCCAGCAGAACCATCAACACTTGGAACTGCCCTAAAATATTGACAAATGTGGTCGCGACACACACATACACATGAAACTCACACACACATCCATCGACTTATTCTTACAGGCATACACAATGTTTTCCCGCCAACACAAACACACACAGAAACACACACTGCCACACTCACAACACAGCATTCACACTGGCACTTGGAACTGCCACAACATACTCACATACGTGGTCCCGACACACACATACACAAGAAACACACACAAACACCCATCGACTTTTTCTTAGAAGCATACACTGTGGGGTTCCCCCAAACACACACACACACAGAGACACACACACACTATCACACTCACAACACAGCACTCTCACTGGGTCTCCAGCAGAGCCATCAACACTTGGAACTGCCCTAACATATTCACAAATGTGGTCCCGACACACACATACAGAAGAAACACACACAAACACCCATGGAATTTTTCTTATAGGCATACAGACTGGTTTCCTGCAAACACACACACAGACACGCACACACACTGTCACACTCACAACACACACTCACACTGGATATCCAGCAAACTCGTGAACACTTGGAACTGCCCTCACACACTCAGAAATGTGGATCTGAAACACAATACGCAAGACCACACAAATACACCCATCGACTTTTTCATACAGGCATACACAATGGTTACCCGAAAACACACACACACACACACACACACACTCTCACACTCACAACACAGCACTCACTCTGTACCTCGGCAGAGACATCAACACTTGGAACTGCCCTCACACACTCACAAATGTGGATCTGAAACACAATACGCAAGAACACACAAATACACCCATCGACTTTTTCATACAGGCATACACAATGGTTATCGGAAAACTAACACACACACACACACTGTCACACTCGCAACACAGCCTTCACACTGGGCCTCGGCAGAGCCATCAACACTTGGAACTGCCCTAACATACTGACAAACGTTTTCCCGACACACACATACACAAGAAACACACACAAACACCCATCGACTTTTTCTTACAGGCGTACACAGGGGGTTCTGAAACACACACAGACACACACACACTATCACACTCACAACACAGCACTCACACTGGGTCTCCAACACAGCCGTCAACACTTGGAACTGCTTTAACATAATCACAAACATGGTCCTGACACACACATATACAAATAACACACACAAACACCCATCGACTTTTTCTTGCAGGCATACACAATGGTTTCCTGCAAACACACACACACACACACAAAAGTCACACTGACGACAGAGCACTCACATTGGATCTCCAGCAGAGCCATGAACACTTGGAATTACCTTAACATATTCACAAACGTGGTCCCGAAACACACATGCAGAAGAAACACACAAAAACACCCTACGACTTTTTCTTACAGACATACACAATGGTATCCAGCAAAACACACACACACACACACATACACTATCACACGCACAACACAGCACTCACACTGGGTCCCCGGCATAGCCATCAACAGTTGGAACTGCCCTAACATACTCACAAACGTGGTCCCGACACACACATACACAAGAAACACACACAAACTCCCATTGACTTTTACTTACAGTCATGCACAATGGTTTCCGCAAACACACACACACACACACACTATCACACTCACAACACAGCATTCACACTGGCACTTGAATCTGCCCTAACATACAAACAAACGTGGTCCCGACACACACATACACAAGAAACACACACAAACACCCATCAACATTTTGTTACAGGCAGACAGAGTGGGGTTTCCCCAAACACACACACACACACACACACTGTCACACTAACAGCACACTATGCACACTGGGCCTCGGCAGAGCCATCAACACTTGGAACTGCCCTAACATACTCACAAACGTTTTCCCGACACACACATACACAAGAAACACACACAAACACCCATCGACTTTTTCTTACAGGCATACACAACGGTTTCCCGCGAACACACACACACACAGTCACACTTACAACACAGCACTCACAATGGGTATCCAGCAGAACCATCAACACTTGGAACTGCCCTAAAATATTGACAAATGTGGTCGCGACACACACATACACATGAAACTCACACAAACATCCATCGCCTCATTCTTACAGGCATACACAATGTTTTCCCGCCAACATAAACACACACAGAAACACACACTGCCACACTCACAACACAGCATTCACACTGGCACTTGGAACTGCCACAACATACTCACATACGTGGTCCCGACACACACATACACAAGAAACACACACAAACACCCATCGACTTTTTCTTAGAAGCATACACTGTGGGGTTCCCCCAAACACACACACACACAGAGACACACACACACTATCACACTCACAACACAGCACTCTCACTGGGTCTCCAGCAGAGCCATCAACACTTGGAACTGCCCTAACATATTCACAAATGTGGTCCCGACACACACATACAGAAGAAACACACACAAACACCCATGGAATTTTTCTTATAGGCATACAGACTGGTTTCCTGCAAACACACACACAGACACGCACACACACTGTCACACTCACAACACACACTCACACTGGATATCCAGCAAACTCGTGAACACTTGGAACTGCCCTCACACACTCAGAAATGTGGATCTGAAACACAATACGCAAGACCACACAAATACACCCATCGACTTTTTCATACAGGCATACACAATGGTTACCCGAAAACACACACACACACACACACTCTCACACTCACAACACAGCACTCACTCTGTACCTCGGCAGAGACATCAACACTTGGAACTGCCCTCACACACTCACAAATGTGGATCTGAAACACAATACGCAAGAACACACAAATACACCCATCGACTTTTTCATACAGGCATACACAATGGTTACCGGAAAACACACACACACACACACACACACACACTGTCACACTCACAACACAGCACTCACACTGGGCCTCGGCAGAGCCATCAACACTTGGAACTGCCCTAACATACTCACAAACGTTTTCCCGACACACACATACACAAGAAACACACACAAACACCCATGGAATTTTTCTTACAGGCGTACACAGGGGGTTCTGAAACACACACAGACACACACACACTATCACACTCACAACACCGCACTCACACTCGGTCTCCAACACAGCCGTCAACACTTGGAACTGCTTTAACATAATCACAAACATGGTCCTGACACACACATATACAAATAACACACACAAACACCCATCGACTTTTTCTTGCAGGCATACACAATGGTTTCCTGCAAACACACACACACACACACACACACACACAAAAGTCACACACACGACAGAGCACTCACATTGGATCTCCAGCAGAGCCATGAACACTTGGAATTACCTTAACATATTCACAAACGTGGTCCCGAAACACACATGCAGAAGAAACACACAAAAACACCCTACGACTTTTTCTTACAGACATACACAATGGTATCCAGCAAAACACACACACACACACACACACATACACTATCACACGCACAACACAGCACTCACACTGGGTCCCCGGCATAGCCATCAAAAGTTGGAACAGCCCTAACATACTCACAAACGTGGTCCCGACACACACATACACAAGAAACACACACAAACTCCCATTGACTTTTACTTACAGTCATGCACAATGGTTTCCGCAAACACACACACACACACACTATCACACTCACAACACAGCATTCACACTGGCACTTGAATCTGCCCTGACATACAAACAAACGTGGTCCCGACACACACATACACAAGAAACACACACAAACACCCATCAACATTTTGTTACAGGCAGACAGAGTGGGGTTTCCCCAAACACACACACACACACACACACACTGTCACACTAACAGCACACTACGCACACTGGGCCTCGGCAGAGCCATCAACACTTGGAACTGCCCTAACATACTCACAAACGTTCTCCCGACACACACATACACAAGAAACACACACAAACACCCATCGACTTATTCTTACAGGCATACACAACGGTTTCCCGCGAACACACACACACACAGTCACACTTACAACACAGCACTCACAATGGGTATCCAGCAGAACCATCAACACTTGGAACTGCCCTAAAATATTGACAAATGTGGTCACGACACACACATACACATGAAACTCACACAAACATCCATCGCCTTATTCTTACAGGCATACACAATGTTTTCCCGCCAACACAAACACACACAGAAACACACACTGCCACACTCACAACACAGCATTCACACTGGCACTTGGAACTGCCACAACATACTCACATACGTGGTCCCGACACACACATACACAAGAAACACACACAAACACCCATCGACTTTTTCTTAGAAGCATACACTGTGGGTTTCCCCCAAACACACACACACACAGAGACACACACACACTATCACACTCACAACACAGCACTCTCACTGGGTCTCCAGCAGAGCCATCAACACTTGGAACTGCCCTAACATATTCACAAATGTGGTCCCGACACACACATACAGAAGAAACACACACAAACACCCATGGAATTTTTCTTATAGGCATACAGACTGGTTTCCTGCAAACACACACACAGACACGCACACACACTGTCACACTCACAACACACACTCACACTGGATATCCAGCAAACTCGTGAACACTTGGAACTGCCCTCACACACTCACAAATGTGGATCTGAAACACAATACGCAAGAACACACAAATACACCCATCGACTTTTTCATACAGGCATACACAATGGTTACCCGAAAACACACACACACACACACACACTCTCTCACACTCACAACACAGCACTCACTCTGTACCTCGGCAGAGACATCAACACTTGGAACTGCCCTCACACACTCACAAATGTGGATCTGAAACACAATACGCAAGAACACACAAATACACCCATCGACTTTTTCATACAGGCATACACAATGGTTATCGGAAAACTAACACACACACACACACTGTCACACTCGCAACACAGCCTTCACACTGGGCCTCGGCAGAGCCATCAACACTTGGAACTGCCCTAACATACTGACAAACGTTTTCCCGACACACACATACACAAGAAACACACACAAACACCCATCGACTTTTTCTTACAGGCGTACACAGGGGGTTCTGAAACACACACAGACACACACACACTATCACACTCACAACACAGCACTCACACTGGGTCTCCAACACAGCCGTCAACACTTGGAACTGCTTTAACATAATCACAAACATGGTCCTGACACACACATATACAAATAACACACACAAACACCCATCGACTTTTTCTTGCAGGCATACACAATGGTTTCCTGCAAACACACACACACACACACAAAAGTCACACTGACGACAGAGCACTCACATTGGATCTCCAGCAGAGCCATGAACACTTGGAATTACCTTAACATATTCACAAACGTGGTCCCGAAACACACATGCAGAAGAAACACACAAAAACACCCTACGACTTTTTCTTACAGACATACACAATGGTATCCAGCAAAACACACACACACACACACATACACTATCACACGCACAACACAGCACTCACACTGGGTCCCCGGCATAGCCATCAACAGTTGGAACTGCCCTAACATACTCACAAACGTGGTCCCGACACACACATACACAAGAAACACACACAAACTCCCATTGACTTTTACTTACAGTCATGCACAATGGTTTCCGCAAACACACACACACACACACTATCACACTCACAACACAGCATTCACACTGGCACTTGAATCTGCCCTAACATACAAACAAACGTGGTCCCGACACACACATACACAAGAAACACACACAAACACCCATCAACATTTTGTTACAGGCAGACAGAGTGGGGTTTCCCCAAACACACACACACACACACACACTGTCACACTAACAGCACACTATGCACACTGGGCCTCGGCAGAGCCATCAACACTTGGAACTGCCCTAACATACTCACAAACGTTTTCCCGACACACACATACACAAGAAACACACACAAACACCCATCGACTTTTTCTTACAGGCATACACAACGGTTTCCCGCGAACACACACACACACAGTCACACTTACAACACAGCACTCACAATGGGTATCCAGCAGAACCATCAACACTTGGAACTGCCCTAAAATATTGACAAATGTGGTCGCGACACACACATACACATGAAACTCACACAAACATCCATCGACTTATTCTTACAGGCATACACAATGTTTTCCCGCCAACACAAACACACACAGAAACACACACTGCCACACTCACAACACAGCATTCACACTGGCACTTGGAACTGCCACAACATACTCACATACGTGGTCCCGACACACACATACACAAGAAACACACACAAACACCCATCGACTTTTTCTTAGAAGCATACACTGTGGGGTTCCCCCAAACACACACACACACAGAGACACACACACACTATCACACTCACAACACAGCACTCTCACTGGGTCTCCAGCAGAGCCATCAACACTTGGAACTGCCCTAACATATTCACAAATGTGGTCCCGACACACACATACAGAAGAAACACACACAAACACCCATGGAATTTTTCTTATAGGCATACAGACTGGTTTCCTGCAAACACACACACAGACACGCACACACACTGTCACACTCACAACACACACTCACACTGGATATCCAGCAAACTCGTGAACACTTGGAACTGCCCTCACACACTCAGAAATGTGGATCTGAAACACAATACGCAAGACCACACAAATACACCCATCGACTTTTTCATACAGGCATACACAATGGTTACCCGAAAACACACACACACACACACACACACACTCTCACACTCACAACACAGCACTCACTCTGTACCTCGGCAGAGACATCAACACTTTTAACTGCCCTCACACACTCACAAATGTGGATCTGAAACACAATACGCAAGAACACACAAATACACCCATCGACTTTTTCATACAGGCATACACAATGGTTACCGGAAAACACACACACACACACACACACACTGTCACACTCGCAACACAGCACTCACACTGGGCCTCGGCAGAGCCATCAACACTTGGAACTGCCCTAACATACTCACAAACGTTTTCCCGACACACACATACACAAGAAACACACACAAACACCCATGGAATTTTTCTTACAGGCGTACACAGGGGGTTCTGAAACACACACAGACACACACACACTATCACACTCACAACACCGCACTCACACTCGGTCTGCAACACAGCCGTCAACACTTGGAACTGCTTTAACGTAATCACAAACATGGTCCTGACACACACATATACAAATAACACACACAAACACCCATCGACTTTTTCTTGCAGGCATACACAATGGTTTCCTGCAAACACACACACACACACACACACACACAAAAGTCACACACACGACAGAGCACTCACATTGGATCTCCAGCAGAGCCATGAACACTTGGAATTACCTTAACATATTCACAAACGTGGTCCCGAAACACACATGCAGAAGAAACACACAAAAACACCCTACGACTTTTTCTTACAGACATACACAATGGTATCCAGCAAAACACACACACACACACACACACATACACTATCACACGCACAACACAGCACTCACACTGGGTCCCCGGCATAGCCATCAACAGTTGGAACTGCCCTAACATACTCACAAACGTGGTCCCGACACACACATACACAAGAAACACACACAAACTCCCATTGACTTTTACTTACAGTCATGCACAATGGTTTCCGCAAACACACACACACACACACTATCACACTCACAACACAGCATTCACACTGGCACTTGAATCTGCCCTGACATACAAACAAACGTGGTCCCGACACACACATACACAAGAAACACACACAAACACCCATCAACATTTTGTTACAGGCAGACAGAGTGGGGTTTCCCCAAACACACACACACAAACACACATTGTCACACTAACAGCACACTACGCACACTGGGCCTCGGCAGAGCCATCAACACTTGGAACTGCCCTAACATACTCACAAACGTTCTCCCGACACACACATACACAAGAAACACACACAAACACCCATCGACTTTTTCTTACAGGCATACACAACGGTTTCCCGCGAACACACACACACAGAGTCACACTTACAACACAGCAGTCACAATGGGTATCCAGCAGAACCATCAACACTTGGAACTGCCCTAAAATATTGACAAATGTGGTCGCGACACACACATACACATGAAACTCACACAAACATCCATCGCCTTATTCTTACAGGCATACACAATGTTTTCCCGCCAACACAAACACACACAGAAACACACACTGCCACACTCACAACACAGCATTCACACTGGCACTTGGAACTGCCACAACATACTCACATACGTGGTCCCGACACACACATACACAAGAAACACACACAAACACCCATCGACTTTTTCTTAGAAGCATACACTGTGGGGTTCCCCCAAACACACACACACACAGAGACACACACACACTATCACACTCACAACACAGCACTCTCACTGGGTCTCCAGCAGAGCCATCAACACTTGGAACTGCCCTAACATATTCACAAATGTGGTCCCGACACACACATACAGAAGAAACACACACAAACACCCATGGAATTTTTCTTATAGGCATACAGACTGGTTTCCTGCAAACACACACATAGACACGCACACACACTGTCACACTCACAACACACACTCACACTGGATATCCAGCAAACTCGTGAACACTTGGAACTGCCCTCACACACTCACAAATGTGGATCTGAAACACAATACGCAAGAACACACAAATACACCCATCGACTTTTTCATACAGGCATACACAATGGTTACCCGAAAACACACACACACACACACACACACTCTCACACTCACAACACAGCACTCACTCTGTACCTCGGTAGAGACATCAACACTTGGAACTGCCCTCACACACTCACAAATGTGGATCTGAAACACAATACGCAAGAACACACAAATACACCCATCGACTTTTTCATACAGGCATACACAATGGTTATCGGAAAACTAACACACACACACACACTGTCACACTCGCAACACAGCCTTCACACTGGGCCTCGGCAGAGCCATCAACACTTGGAACTGCCCTAACATACTGACAAACGTTTTCCCGACACACACATACACAAGAAACACACACAAACACCCATCGACTTTTTCTTACAGGCGTACACAGGGGGTTCTGAAACACACACAGACACACACACACTATCACACTCACAACACAGCACTCACACTGGGTCTCCAACACAGCCGTCAACACTTGGAACTGCTTTAACATAATCACAAACATGGTCCTGACACACACATATACAAATAACACACACAAACACCCATCGACTTTTTCTTGCAGGCATACACAATGGTTTCCTGCAAACACACACACACACACACAAAAGTCACACTGACGACAGAGCACTCACATTGGATCTCCAGCAGAGCCATGAACACTTGGAATTACCTTAACATATTCACAAACGTGGTCCCGAAACACACATGCAGAAGAAACACACAAAAACACCCTACGACTTTTTCTTACAGACATACACAATGGTATCCAGCAAAACACACACACACACACACATACACTATCACACGCACAACACAGCACTCACACTGGGTCCCCGGCATAGCCATCAACAGTTGGAACTGCCCTAACATACTCACAAACGTGGTCCCGACACACACATACACAAGAAACACACACAAACTCCCATTGACTTTTACTTACAGTCATGCACAATGGTTTCCGCAAACACACACACACACACACTATCACACTCACAACACAGCATTCACACTGGCACTTGAATCTGCCCTAACATACAAACAAACGTGGTCCCGACACACACATACACAAGAAACACACACAAACACCCATCAACATTTTGTTACAGGCAGACAGAGTGGGGTTTCCCCAAACACACACACACACACACACACTGTCACACTAACAGCACACTATGCACACTGGGCCTCGGCAGAGCCATCAACACTTGGAACTGCCCTAACATACTCACAAACGTTTTCCCGACACACACATACACAAGAAACACACACAAACACCCATCGACTTTTTCTTACACGCATACACAACGGTTTCCCGCGAACACACACACACACAGTCACACTTACAACACAGCACTCACAATGGGTATCCAGCAGAACCATCAACACTTGGAACTGCCCTAAAATATTGACAAATGTGGTCGCGACACACACATACACATGAAACTCACACAAACATCCATCGCCTCATTCTTACAGGCATACACAATGTTTTCCCGCCAACACAAACACACACAGAAACACACACTGCCACACTCACAACACAGCATTCACACTGGCACTTGGAACTGCCACAACATACTCACATACGTGGTCCCGACACACACATACACAAGAAACACACACAAACACCCATCGACTTTTTCTTAGAAGCATACACTGTGGGGTTCCCCCAAACACACACACACACAGAGACACACACACACTATCACACTCACAACACAGCACTCTCACTGGGTCTCCAGCAGAGCCATCAACACTTGGAACTGCCCTAACATATTCACAAATGTGGTCCCGACACACACATACAGAAGAAACACACACAAACACCCATGGAATTTTTCTTATAGGCATACAGACTGGTTTCCTGCAAACACACACACAGACACGCACACACACTGTCACACTCACAACACACACTCACACTGGATATCCAGCAAACTCGTGAACACTTGGAACTGCCCTCACACACTCAGAAATGTGGATCTGAAACACAATACGCAAGACCACACAAATACACCCATCGACTTTTTCATACAGGCATACACAATGGTTACCCGAAAACACACACACACACACACACACACACTCTCACACTCACAACACAGCACTCACTCTGTACCTCGGCAGAGACATCAACACTTGGAACTGCCCTCACACACTCACAAATGTGGATCTGAAACACAATACGCAAGAACACACAAATACACCCATCGACTTTTTCATACAGGCATACACAATGGTTACCGGAAAACACACACACACACACAAACACACACTGTCACACTCACAACACAGTACTCACACTGGGCCTCGGCAGAGCCATCAACACTTGGAACTGCCCTAACATACTCACAAACGTTTTCCCGACACACACATACACAAGAAACACACACAAACACCCATGGAATTTTTCTTACAGGCGTACACAGGGGGTTCTGAAACACACACAGACACACACACACTATCACACTCACAACACCGCACTCACACTCGGTCTGCAACACAGCCGTCAACACTTGGAACTGCTTTAACATAATCACAAACATGGTCCTGACACACACATATACAAATAACACACACAAACACCCATCGACTTTTTCTTGCAGGCATACACAATGGTTTCCTGCAAACACACACACACACACACACACACACAAAAGTCACACACACGACAGAGCACTCACATTGGATCTCCAGCAGAGCCATGAACACTTGGAATTACCTTAACATATTCACAAACGTGGTCCCGAAACACACATGCAGAAGAAACACACAAAAACACCCTACGACTTTTTCTTACAGACATACACAATGGTATCCAGCAAAACACACACACACACACACACACATACACTATCACACGCACAACACAGCACTCACACTGGGTCCCCGGCATAGCCATCAACAGTTGGAACAGCCCTAACATACTCACAAACGTGGTCCCGACACACACATACACAAGAAACACACACAAACTCCCATTGACTTTTACTTACAGTCATGCACAATGGTTTCCGCAAACACACACACACACACACTATCACACTCACAACACAGCATTCACACTGGCACTTGAATCTGCCCTGACATACAAACAAACGTGGTCCCGACACACACATACACAAGAAACACACACAAACACCCATCAACATTTTGTTACAGGCAGACAGGGTGGGGTTTCCCCAAACACACACACACACACACACACTGTCACACTAACAGCACACTACGCACACTGGGCCTCGGCAGAGCCATCAACACTTGGAACTGCCCTAACATACTCACAAACGTTCTCCCGACACACACATACACAAGAAACACACACAAACACCCATCGACTTTTTCTTACAGGCATACACAACGGTTTCCCGCGAACACACACACACACAGTCACACTTACAACACAGCACTCACAATGGGTATCCAGCAGAACCATCAACACTTGGAACTGCCCTAAAATATTGACAAATGTGGTCGCGACACACACATACACATGAAACTCACACAAACATCCATCGCCTTATTCTTACAGGCATACACAATGTTTTCCCGCCAACACAAACACACACAGAAACACACACTGCCACACTCACAACACAGCATTCACACTGGCACTTGGAACTGCCACAACATACTCACATACGTGGTCCCGACACACACATACACAAGAAACACACACAAACACCCATCGACTTTTTCTTAGAAGCATACACTGTGGGGTTCCCCCAAACACACACACACACAGAGACACACACACACTATCACACTCACAACACAGCACTCTCACTGGGTCTCCAGCAGAGCCATCAACACTTGGAACTGCCCTAACATATTCACAAATGTGGTCCCGACACACACATACAGAAGAAACACACACAAACACCCATGGAATTTTTCTTATAGGCATACAGACTGGTTTCCTGCAAACACACACACAGACACGCACACACACTGTCACACTCACAACACACACTCACACTGGATATCCAGCAAACTCGTGAACACTTGGAACTGCCCTCACACACTCACAAATGTGGATCTGAAACACAATACGCAAGAACACACAAATACACCCATCGACTTTTTCATACAGGCATACACAATGGTTACCCGAAAACACACACACACACACACACACACTCTCACACTCACAACACAGCACTCACTCTGTACCTCGGCAGAGACATCAACACTTGGAACTGCCCTCACACACTCACAAATGTGGATCTGAAACACAATACGCAAGAACACACAAATACACCCATCGACTTTTTCATACAGGCATACACAATGGTTACCGGAAAACACACACACACACACACACTGTCACACTCGCAACACAGCCTTCACACTGGGCCTCGGCAGAGCCATCAACACTTGGAACTGCCTTAACATACTGACAAACGTTTTCCCGACACACACATACACAAGAAACACACACAAACACCCATCGACTTTTTCTTACAGGCGTACACAGGGGGTTCTGAAACACACACAGACACACACACACTATCACACTCACAACACAGCACTCACACTGGGTCTCCGACACAGCCGTCAACACTTGGAACTGCTTTAACATAATCACAAACATGGTCCTGACACACACATATACAAATAACACACACAAACACCCATCGACTTTTTCTTGCAGGCATACACAATGGTTTCCTGCAAACACACACACACACACACAAAAGTCACACTGACGACAGAGCACTCACATTGGATCTCCAGCAGAGCCATGAACACTTGGAATTACCTTAACATATTCACAAACGTGGTCCCGAAACACACATGCAGAAGAAACACACAAAAACACCCTACGACTTTTTCTTACAGACATACACAATGGTATCCAGCAAAACACACACACACACACACATACACTATCACACGCACAACACAGCATTCACACTGGGTCCCCGGCATAGCCATCAACAGTTGGAACTGCCCTAACATACTCACAAACGTGGTCCCGACACACACATACACAAGAAACACACACAAACTCCCATTGACTTTTACTTACAGTCATGCACAATGGTTTCCGCAAACACACACACACACACACTATCACACTCACAACACAGCATTCACACTGGCACTTGAATCTGCCCTAACATACAAACAAACGTGGTCCCGACACACACATACACAAGAAACACACACAAACACCCATCAACATTTTGTTACAGGCAGACAGAGTGGGGTTTCCCCAAACACACACACACACACACACACACTGTCACACTAACAGCACACTATGCACACTGGGCCTCGGCAGAGCCATCAACACTTGGAACTGCCCTAACATACTCACAAACGTTTTCCCGACACACACATACACAAGAAACACACACAAACACCCATCGACTTTTTCTTACAGGCATACACAACGGTTTCCCGCGAACACACACACACACAGTCACACTTACAACACAGCACTCACAATGGGTATCCAGCAGAACCATCAACACTTGGAACTGCCCTAAAATATTGACAAATGTGGTCGCGACACACACATACACATGAAACTCACACACACATCCATCGACTTATTCTTACAGGCATACACAATGTTTTCCCGCCAACACAAACACACACAGAAACACACACTGCCACACTCACAACACAGCATTCACACTGGCACTTGGAACTGCCACAACATACTCACATACGTGGTCCCGACACACACATACACAAGAAACACACACAAACACCCATCGACTTTTTCTTAGAAGCATACACTGTGGGGTTCCCCCAAACACACACACACACAGAGACACACACACACTATCACACTCACAACACAGCACTCTCACTGGGTCTCCAGCAGAGCCATCAACACTTGGAACTGCCCTAACATATTCACAAATGTGGTCCCGACACACACATACAGAAGAAACACACACAAACACCCATGGAATTTTTCTTATAGGCATACAGACTGGTTTCCTGCAAACACACACACAGACACGCACACACACTGTCACACTCACAACACACACTCACACTGGATATCCAGCAAACTCGTGAACACTTGGAACTGCCCTCACACACTCAGAAATGTGGATCTGAAACACAATACGCAAGACCACACAAATACACCCATCGACTTTTTCATACAGGCATACACAATGGTTACCCGAAAACACACACACACACACACACACACACTCTCACACTCACAACACAGCACTCACTCTGTACCTCGGCAGAGACATCAACACTTGGAACTGCCCTCACACACTCACAAATGTGGATCTGAAACACAATACGCAAGAACACACAAATACACCCATCGACTTTTTCATACAGGCATACACAATGGTTATCGGAAAACTAACACACACACACACACTGTCACACTCGCAACACAGCCTTCACACTGGGCCTCGGCAGAGCCATCAACACTTGGAACTGCCCTAACATACTGACAAACGTTTTCCCGACACACACATACACAAGAAACACACACAAACACCCATCGACTTTTTCTTACAGGCGTACACAGGGGGTTCTGAAACACACACAGACACACACACACTATCACACTCACAACACAGCACTCACACTGGGTCTCCAACACAGCCGTCAACACTTGGAACTGCTTTAACATAATCACAAACATGGTCCTGACACACACATATACAAATAACACACACAAACACCCATCGACTTTTTCTTGCAGGCATACACAATGGTTTCCTGCAAACACACACACACACACACAAAAGTCACACTGACGACAGAGCACTCACATTGGATCTCCAGCAGAGCCATGAACACTTGGAATTACCTTAACATATTCACAAACGTGGTCCCGAAACACACATGCAGAAGAAACACACAAAAACACCCTACGACTTTTTCTTACAGACATACACAATGGTATCCAGCAAAACACACACACACACACACATACACTATCACACGCACAACACAGCACTCACACTGGGTCCCCGGCATAGCCATCAACAGTTGGAACTGCCCTAACATACTCACAAACGTGGTCCCGACACACACATACACAAGAAACACACACAAACTCCCATTGACTTTTACTTACAGTCATGCACAATGGTTTCCGCAAACACACACACACACACACACTATCACACTCACAACACAGCATTCACACTGGCACTTGAATCTGCCCTAACATACAAACAAACGTGGTCCCGACACACACATACACAAGAAACACACACAAACACCCATCAACATTTTGTTACAGGCAGACAGAGTGGGGTTTCCCCAAACACACACACACACACACACACTGTCACACTAACAGCACACTATGCACACTGGGCCTCGGCAGAGCCATCAACACTTGGAACTGCCCTAACATACTCACAAACGTTTTCCCGACACACACATACACAAGAAACACACACAAACACCCATCGACTTTTTCTTACAGGCATACACAACGGTTTCCCGCGAACACACACACACACAGTCACACTTACAACACAGCACTCACAATGGGTATCCAGCAGAACCATCAACACTTGGAACTGCCCTAAAATATTGACAAATGTGGTCGCGACACACACATACACATGAAACTCACACAAACATCCATCGCCTCATTCTTACAGGCATACACAATGTTTTCCCGCCAACATAAACACACACAGAAACACACACTGCCACACTCACAACACAGCATTCACACTGGCACTTGGAACTGCCACAACATACTCACATACGTGGTCCCGACACACACATACACAAGAAACACACACAAACACCCATCGACTTTTTCTTAGAAGCATACACTGTGGGGTTCCCCCAAACACACACACACACAGAGACACACACACACTATCACACTCACAACACAGCACTCTCACTGGGTCTCCAGCAGAGCCATCAACACTTGGAACTGCCCTAACATATTCACAAATGTGGTCCCGACACACACATACAGAAGAAACACACACAAACACCCATGGAATTTTTCTTATAGGCATACAGACTGGTTTCCTGCAAACACACACACAGACACGCACACACACTGTCACACTCACAACACACACTCACACTGGATATCCAGCAAACTCGTGAACACTTGGAACTGCCCTCACACACTCAGAAATGTGGATCTGAAACACAATACGCAAGACCACACAAATACACCCATCGACTTTTTCATACAGGCATACACAATGGTTACCCGAAAACACACACACACACACACACTCTCACACTCACAACACAGCACTCACTCTGTACCTCGGCAGAGACATCAACACTTGGAACTGCCCTCACACACTCACAAATGTGGATCTGAAACACAATACGCAAGAACACACAAATACACCCATCGACTTTTTCATACAGGCATACACAATGGTTACCGGAAAACACACACACACACACACACACACACACTGTCACACTCACAACACAGCACTCACACTGGGCCTCGGCAGAGCCATCAACACTTGGAACTGCCCTAACATACTCACAAACGTTTTCCCGACACACACATACACAAGAAACACACACAAACACCCATGGAATTTTTCTTACAGGCGTACACAGGGGGTTCTGAAACACACACAGACACACACACACTATCACACTCACAACACCGCACTCACACTCGGTCTCCAACACAGCCGTCAACACTTGGAACTGCTTTAACATAATCACAAACATGGTCCTGACACACACATATACAAATAACACACACAAACACCCATCGACTTTTTCTTGCAGGCATACACAATGGTTTCCTGCAAACACACACACACACACACACACACACACAAAAGTCACACACACGACAGAGCACTCACATTGGATCTCCAGCAGAGCCATGAACACTTGGAATTACCTTAACATATTCACAAACGTGGTCCCGAAACACACATGCAGAAGAAACACACAAAAACACCCTACGACTTTTTCTTACAGACATACACAATGGTATCCAGCAAAACACACACACACACACACACACATACACTATCACACGCACAACACAGCACTCACACTGGGTCCCCGGCATAGCCATCAAAAGTTGGAACAGCCCTAACATACTCACAAACGTGGTCCCGACACACACATACACAAGAAACACACACAAACTCCCATTGACTTTTACTTACAGTCATGCACAATGGTTTCCGCAAACACACACACACACACACTATCACACTCACAACACAGCATTCACACTGGCACTTGAATCTGCCCTGACATACAAACAAACGTGGTCCCGACACACACATACACAAGAAACACACACAAACACCCATCAACATTTTGTTACAGGCAGACAGAGTGGGGTTTCCCCAAACACACACACACACACACACACACTGTCACACTAACAGCACACTACGCACACTGGGCCTCGGCAGAGCCATCAACACTTGGAACTGCCCTAACATACTCACAAACGTTCTCCCGACACACACATACACAAGAAACACACACAAACACCCATCGACTTTTTCTTACAAGCATACACAACGGTTTCCCGCGAACACACACACACACAGTCACACTTACAACACAGCACTCACAATGGGTATCCAGCAGAACCATCAACACTTGGAACTGCCCTAAAATATTGACAAATGTGGTCGCGACACACACATACACATGAAACTCACACAAACATCCATCGCCTTATTCTTACAGGCATACACAATGTTTTCCCGCCAACACAAACACACACAGAAACACACACTGCCACACTCACAACACAGCATTCACACTGGCACTTGGAACTGCCACAACATACTCACATACGTGGTCCCGACACACACATACACAAGAAACACACACAAACACCCATCGACTTTTTCTTAGAAGCATACACTGTGGGTTTCCCCCAAACACACACACACACAGAGACACACACACACTATCACACTCACAACACAGCACTCTCACTGGGTCTCCAGCAGAGCCATCAACACTTGGAACTGCCCTAACATATTCACAAATGTGGTCCCGACACACACATACAGAAGAAACACACACAAACACCCATGGAATTTTTCTTATAGGCATACAGACTGGTTTCCTGCAAACACACACACAGACACGCACACACACTGTCACACTCACAACACACACTCACACTGGATATCCAGCAAACTCGTGAACACTTGGAACTGCCCTCACACACTCACAAATGTGGATCTGAAACACAATACGCAAGAACACACAAATACACCCATCGACTTTTTCATACAGGCATACACAATGGTTACCCGAAAACACACACACACACACACACACACACTCTCACACTCACAACACAGCACTCACTCTGTACCTCGGCAGAGACATCAACACTTGGAACTGCCCTCACACACTCACAAATGTGGATCTGAAACACAATATGCAAGAACACACAAATACACCCATCGACTTTTTCATACAGGCATACACAATGGTTATCGGAAAACTAACACACACACACACACTGTCACACTCGCAACACAGCCTTCACACTGGGCCTCGGCAGAGCCATCAACACTTGGAACTGCCCTAACATACTCACAAACGTTTTCCCGACACACACATACACAAGAAACACACACAAACACCCATCGACTTTTTCTTACAGGCGTACACAGGGGGTTCTGAAACACACACAGACACACACACACTATCACACTCACAACACAGCACTCACACTGGGTCTCCAACACAGCCGTCAACACTTGGAACTGCTTTAACATAATCACAAACATGGTCCTGACACACACATATACAAATAACACACACAAACACCCATCGACTTTTTCTTGCAGGCATACACAATGGTTTCCTGCAAACACACACACACACACACAAAAGTCACACTGACGACAGAGCACTCACATTGGATCTCCAGCAGAGCCATGAACACTTGGAATTACCTTAACATATTCACAAACGTGGTCCCGAAACACACATGCAGAAGAAACACACAAAAACACCCTACGACTTTTTCTTACAGACATACACAATGGTATCCAGCAAAACACACACACACACACACATACACTATCACACGCACAACACAGCATTCACACTGGGTCCCCGGCATAGCCATCAACAGTTGGAACTGCCCTAACATACTCACAAACGTGGTCCCGACACACACATACACAAGAAACACACACAAACTCCCATTGACTTTTACTTACAGTCATGCACAATGGTTTCCGCAAACACACACACACACACACTATCACACTCACAACACAGCATTCACACTGGCACTTGAATCTGCCCTAACATACAAACAAACGTGGTCCCGACACACACATACACAAGAAACACACACAAACACCCATCATCATTTTGTTACAGGCAGACAGAGTGGGGTTTCCCCAAACACACACACACACACACACACACTGTCACACTAACAGCACACTATGCACACTGGGCCTCGGCAGAGCCATCAACACTTGGAACTGCCCTAACATACTCACAAACGTTTTCCCGACACACACATACACAAGAAACACACACAAACACCCATCGACTTTTTCTTACAGGCATACACAACGGTTTCCCGCGAACACACACACACACAGTCACACTTACAACACAGCACTCACAATGGGTATCCAGCAGAACCATCAACACTTGGAACTGCCCTAAAATATTGACAAATGTGGTCGCGACACACACATACACATGAAACTCACACACACATCCATCGACTTATTCTTACAGGCATACACAATGTTTTCTCGCCAACACAAACACACACAGAAACACACACTGCCACACTCACAACACAGCATTCACACTGGCACTTGGAACTGCCACAACATACTCACATACGTGGTCCCGACACACACATACACAAGAAACACACACAAACACCCATCGACTTTTTCTTAGAAGCATACACTGTGGGGTTCCCCCAAACACACACACACACAGAGACACACACACACTATCACACTCACAACACAGCACTCTCACTGGGTCTCCAGCAGAGCCATCAACACTTGGAACTGCCCTAACATATTCACAAATGTGGTCCCGACACACACATACAGAAGAAACACACACAAACACCCATGGAATTTTTCTTATAGGCATACAGACTGGTTTCCTGCAAACACACACACAGACACGCACACACACTGTCACACTCACAACACACACTCACACTGGATATCCAGCAAACTCGTGAACACTTGGAACTGCCCTCACACACTCACAAATGTGGATCTGAAACACAATACGCAAGACCACACAAATACACCCATCGACTTTTTCATACAGGCATACACAATGGTTACCCGAAAACACACACACACACACACACACACACTCTCACACTCACAACACAGCACTCACTCTGTACCTCGGCAGAGACATCAACACTTGGAACTGCCCTCACACACTCACAAATGTGGATCTGAAACACAATACGCAAGAACACACAAATACACCCATCGACTTTTTCATACAGGCATACACAATGGTTACCGGAAAACACACACACACACACACACACACACACACTGTCACACTCGCAACACAGCACTCACACTGGGCCTCGGCAGAGCCATCAACACTTGGAACTGCCCTAACATACTCACAAACGTTTTCCCGACACACACATACACAAGAAACACACACAAACACCCATGGAATTTTTCTTACAGGCGTACACAGGGGGTTCTGAAACACACACAGACACACACACACTATCACACTCACAACACCGCACTCACACTCGGTCTCCAACACAGCCGTCAACACTTGGAACTGCTTTAACATAATCACAAACATGGTCCTGACACACACATATACAAATAACACACACAAACACCCATCGACTTTTTCTTGCAGGCATACACAAAGGTTTCCTGCAAACACACACACACACACACACACACACACAAAAGTCACACACACGACAGAGCACTCACATTGGATCTCCAGCAGAGCCATGAACACTTGGAATTACCTTAACATATTCACAAACGTGGTCCCGAAACACACATGCAGAAGAAACACACAAAAACACCCTACGACTTTTTCTTACAGACATACACAATGGTATCCAGCAAAACACACACACACACACACACACATACACTATCACACGCACAACACAGCACTCACACTGGGTCCCCGGCATAGCCATCAACAGTTGGAACTGCCCTAACATACTCACAAATGTGGTCCCGACACACACATACACAAGAAACACACACAAACTCCCATTGACTTTTACTTACAGTCATGCACAATGGTTTCCGCAAACACACACACACACACACTATCACACTCACAACACAGCATTCACACTGGCACTTGAATCTGCCCTGACATACAAACAAACGTGGTCCCGACACACACATACACAAGAAACACACACAAACACCCATCAACATTTTGTTACAGGCAGACAGAGTGGGGTTTCCCCAAACACACACACACACACACACACTGTCACACTAACAGCACACTACGCACACTGGGCCTCGGCAGAGCCATCAACACTTGGAACTGCCCTAACATACTCACAAACGTTCTCCCGACACACACATACACAAGAAACACACACAAACACCCATCGACTTTTTCTTACAGGCATACACAACGGTTTCCCGCGAACACACACACACACAGTCACACTTACAACACAGCACTCACAATGGGTATCCAGCAGAACCATCAACACTTGGAACTGCCCTAAAATATTGACAAATGTGGTCGCGACACACACATACACATGAAACTCACACAAACATCCATCGCCTTATTCTTACAGGCATACACAATGTTTTCCCGCCAACACAAACACACACAGAAACACACACTGCCACACTCACAACACAGCATTCACACTGGCACTTGGAACTGCCACAACATACTCACATACGTGGTCCCGACACACACATACACAAGAAACACACACAAACACCCATCGACTTTTTCTTAGAAGCATACACTGTGGGTTTCCCCCAAACACACACACACACAGAGACACACACACACTATCACACTCACAACACAGCACTCTCACTGGGTCTCCAGCAGAGCCATCAACACTTGGAACTGCCCTAACATATTCACAAATGTGGTCCCGACACACACATACAGAAGAAACACACACAAACACCCATGGAATTTTTCTTATAGGCATACAGACTGGTTTCCTGCAAACACACACACAGACACGCACACACACTGTCACACTCACAACACACACTCACACTGGATATCCAGCAAACTCGTGAACACTTGGAACTGCCCTCACACACTCACAAATGTGGATCTGAAACACAATACGCAAGACCACACAAATACACCCATCGACTTTTTCATACAGGCATACACAATGGTTACCCGAAAACACACACACACACACACACACACTCTCACACTCACAACACAGCACTCACTCTGTACCTCGGCAGAGACATCAACACTTGGAACTGCCCTCACACACTCACAAATGTGGATCTGAAACACAATACGCAAGAACACACAAATACACCCATCGACTTTTTCATACAGGCATACACAATGGTTACCGGAAAACACACACACACACACACACACTGTCACACTCGCAACACAGCACTCACACTGGGCCTCGGCAGAGCCATCAACACTTGGAACTGCCCTAACATACTCACAAACGTTTTCCCGACACACACATACACAAGAAACACACACAAACACCCATCGACTTTTTCTTACAGGCGTACACAGGGGGTTCTGAAACACACACAGACACACACACACTATCACACTCACAACACAGCACTCACACTGGGTCTCCAACACAGCCGTCAACACTTGGAACTGCTTTAACATAATCACAAACATGGTCCTGACACACACATATACAAATAACACACACAAACACCCATCGACTTTTTCTTGCAGGCATACACAATGGTTTCCTGCAAACACACACACACACACACAAAAGTCACACTGACGACAGAGCACTCACATTGGATCTCCAGCAGAGCCATGAACACTTGGAATTACCTTAACATATTCACAAACGTGGTCCCGAAACACACATGCAGAAGAAACACACAAAAACACCCTACGACTTTTTCTTACAGACATACACAATGGTATCCAGCAAAACACACACACACACACACATACACTATCACACGCACAACACAGCACTCACACTGGGTCCCCGGCATAGCCATCAACAGTTGGAACTGCCCTAACATACTCACAAACGTGGTCCCGACACACACATACACAAGAAACACACACAAACTCCCATTGACTTTTACTTACAGTCATGCACAATGGTTTCCGCAAACACACACACACACACACTATCACACTCACAACACAGCATTCACACTGGCACTTGAATCTGCCCTAACATACAAACAAACGTGGTCCCGACACACACATACACAAGAAACACACACAAACACCCATCAACATTTTGTTACAGGCAGACAGAGTGGGGTTTCCCCAAACACACACACACACACACACACTGTCACACTAACAGCACACTATGCACACTGGGCCTCGGCAGAGCCATCAACACTTGGAACTGCCCTAACATACTCACAAACGTTTTCCCGACACACACATACACAAGAAACACACACAAACACCCATCGACTTTTTCTTACAGGCATACACAACGGTTTCCCGCGAACACACACACACACAGTCACACTTACAACACAGCACTCACAATGGGTATCCAGCAGAACCATCAACACTTGGAACTGCCCTAAAATATTGACAAATGTGGTCGCGACACACACATACACATGAAACTCACACACACATCCATCGACTTATTCTTACAGGCATACACAATGTTTTCCCGCCAACACAAACACACACAGAAACACACACTGCCACACTCACAACACAGCATTCACACTGGCACTTGGAACTGCCACAACATACTCACATACGTGGTCCCGACACACACATACACAAGAAACACACACAAACACCCATCGACTTTTTCTTAGAAGCATACACTGTGGGGTTCCCCCAAACACACACACACACAGAGACACACACACACTATCACACTCACAACACAGCACTCTCACTGGGTCTCCAGCAGAGCCATCAACACTTGGAACTGCCCTAACATATTCACAAATGTGGTCCCGACACACACATACAGAAGAAACACACACAAACACCCATGGAATTTTTCTTATAGGCATACAGACTGGTTTCCTGCAAACACACACACAGACACGCACACACACTGTCACACTCACAACACACACTCACACTGGATATCCAGCAAACTCGTGAACACTTGGAACTGCCCTCACACACTCACAAATGTGGATCTGAAACACAATACGCAAGAACACACAAATACACCCATCGACTTTTTCATACAGGCATACACAATGGTTACCCGAAAACACACACACACACACACACACACACTCTCACACTCACAACACAGCACTCACTCTGTACCTCGGCAGAGACATCAACACTTGGAACTGCCCTCACACACTCACAAATGTGGATCTGAAACACAATACGCAAGAACACACAAATACACCCATCGACTTTTTCATACAGGCATACACAATGGTTATCGGAAAACTAACACACACACACACACTGTCACACTCGCAACACAGCCTTCACACTGGGCCTCGGCAGAGCCATCAACACTTGGAACTGCCCTAACATACTCACAAACGTTTTCCCGACACACACATACACAAGAAACACACACAAACACCCATCGACTTTTTCTTACAGGCGTACACAGGGGGTTCTGAAACACACACAGACACACACACACTATCACACTCACAACACAGCACTCACACTGGGTCTCCAACACAGCCGTCAACACTTGGAACTGCTTTAACATAATCACAAACATGGTCCTGACACACACATATACAAATAACACACACAAACACCCATCGACTTTTTCTTGCAGGCATACACAATGGTTTCCTGCAAACACACACACACACACAAAAGTCACACTCACGACAGAGCACTCACATTGGATCTCCAGCAGAGCCATGAACACTTGGAATTACCTTAACATATTCACAAACGTGGTCCCGAAACACACATGCAGAAGAAACACACAAAAACACCCTACGACTTTTTCTTACAGACATACACAATGGTATCCAGCAAAACACACACACACACACACATACACTATCACACGCACAACACAGCACTCACACTGGGTCCCCGGCATAGCCATCAACAGTTGGAACTGCCCTAACATACTCACAAACGTGGTCCCGACACACACATACACAAGAAACACACACAAACTCCCATTGACTTTTACTTACAGTCATGCACAATGGTTTCCGCAAACACACACACACACACACTATCACACTCACAACACAGCATTCACACTGGCACTTGAATCTGCCCTAACATACAAACAAACGTGGTCCCGACACACACATACACAAGAAACACACACAAACACCCATCAACATTTTGTTACAGGCAGACAGAGTGGGGTTTCCCCAAACACACACACACACACACACACTGTCACACTAACAGCACACTATGCACACTGGGCCTCGGCAGAGCCATCAACACTTGGAACTGCCCTAACATACTCACAAACGTTTTCCCGACACACACATACACAAGAAACACACACAAACACCCATCGACTTTTTCTTACAGGCATACACAACGGTTTCCCGTGAACACACACACACACAGTCACACTTACAACACAGCACTCACAATGGGTATCCAGCAGAACCATCAACACTTGGAACTGCCCTAAAATATTGACAAATGTGGTCGCGACACACACATACACATGAAACTCACACAAACATCCATCGCCTCATTCTTACAGGCATACACAATGTTTTCCCGCCAACACAAACACACACAGAAACACACACTGCCACACTCACAACACAGCATTCACACTGGCACTTGGAACTGCCACAACATACTCACATACGTGGTCCCGACACACACATACACAAGAAACACACACAAACACCCATCGACTTTTTCTTAGAAGCATACACTGTGGGGTTCCCCCAAACACACACACACACAGAGACACACACACACTATCACACTCACAACACAGCACTCTCACTGGGTCTCCAGCAGAGCCATCAACACTTGGAACTGCCCTAACATATTCACAAATGTGGTCCCGACACACACATACAGAAGAAACACACACAAACACCCATGGAATTTTTCTTATAGGCATACAGACTGGTTTCCTGCAAACACACACACAGACACGCACACACACTGTCACACTCACAACACACACTCACACTGGATATCCAGCAAACTCGTGAACACTTGGAACTGCCCTCACACACTCAGAAATGTGGATCTGAAACACAATACGCAAGACCACACAAATACACCCATCGACTTTTTCATACAGGCATACACAATGGTTACCCGAAAACACACACACACACACACACACTCTCACACTCACAACACAGCACTCACTCTGTACCTCGGCAGAGACATCAACACTTGGAACTGCCCTCACACACTCACAAATGTGGATCTGAAACACAATACGCAAGAACACACAAATACACCCATCGACTTTTTCATACAGGCATACACAATGGTTACCGGAAAACACACACACACACACACACACACACACTGTCACACTCACAACACAGCACTCACACTGGGCCTCGGCAGAGCCATCAACACTTGGAACTGCCCTAACATACTCACAAACGTTTTCCCGACACACACATACACAAGAAACACACACAAACACCCATGGAATTTTTCTTACAGGCGTACACAGGGGGTTCTGAAACACACACAGACACACACACACTATCACACTCACAACACCGCACTCACACTCGGTCTCCAACACAGCCGTCAACACTTGGAACTGCTTTAACATAATCACAAACATGGTCCTGACACACACATATACAAATAACACACACAAACACCCATCGACTTTTTCTTGCAGGCATACACAATGGTTTCCTGCAAACACACACACACACACACACACACACAAAAGTCACACACACGACAGAGCACTCACATTGGATCTCCAGCAGAGCCATGAACACTTGGAATTACCTTAACATATTCACAAACGTGGTCCCGAAACACACATGCAGAAGAAACACACAAAAACACCCTACGACTTTTTCTTACAGACATACACAATGGTATCCAGCAAAACACACACACACACACACACACATACACTATCACACGCACAACACAGCACTCACACTGGGTCCCCGGCATAGCCATCAACAGTTGGAACTGCCCTAACATACTCACAAATGTGGTCCCGACACACACATACACAAAAAACACACACAAACTCCCATTGACTTTTACTTACAGTCATGCACAATGGTTTCCGCAAACACACACACACACACACTATCACACTCACAACACAGCATTCACACTGGCACTTGAATCTGCCCTGACATACAAACAAACGTGGTCCCGACACACACATACACAAGAAACACACACAAACACCCATCAACATTTTGTTACAGGCAGACAGAGTGGGGTTTCCCCAAACACACACACACACACACACACTGTCACACTAACAGCACACTACGCACACTGGGCCTCGGCAGAGCCATCAACACTTGGAACTGCCCTAACATACTCACAAACGTTCTCCCGACACACACATACACAAGAAACACACACAAACACCCATCGACTTTTTCTTACAGGCATACACAACGGTTTCCCGCGAACACACACACACACAGTCACACTTACAACACAGCACTCACAATGGGTATCCAGCAGAACCATCAACACTTGGAACTGCCCTAAAATATTGACAAATGTGGTCGCGACACACACATACACATGAAACTCACACAAACATCCATCGCCTCATTCTTACAGGCATACACAATGTTTTCCCGCCAACACAAACACACACAGAAACACACACTGCCACACTCACAACACAGCATTCACACTGGCACTTGGAACTGCCACAACATACTCACATACGTGGTCCCGACACACACATACACAAGAAACACACACAAACACCCATCGACTTTTTCTTAGAAGCATACACTGTGGGGTTCCCCCAAACACACACACACACAGAGACACACACACACTATCACACTCACAACACAGCACTCTCACTGGGTCTCCAGCAGAGCCATCAACACTTGGAACTGCCCTAACATATTCACAAATGTGGTCCCGACACACACATACAGAAGAAACACACACAAACACCCATGGAATTTTTCTTATAGGCATACAGACTGGTTTCCTGCAAACACACACACAGACACGCACACACACTGTCACACTCACAACACACACTCACACTGGATATCCAGCAAACTCGTGAACACTTGGAACTGCCCTCACACACTCACAAATGTGGATCTGAAACACAATACGCAAGAACACACAAATACACCCATCGACTTTTTCATACAGGCATACACAATGGTTACCCGAAAACACACACACACACACACACACACACTCTCACACTCACAACACAGCACTCACTCTGTACCTCGGCAGAGACATCAACACTTGGAACTGCCCTCACACACTCACAAATGTGGATCTGAAACACAATACGCAAGAACACACAAATACACCCATCGACTTTTTCATACAGGCATACACAATGGTTACCGGAAAACACACACATTCACACACACACACTGTCACACTCGCAACACAGCCTTCACACTGTGCCTCGGCAGAGCCATCAACACTTGGAACTGCCCTAACATACTCACAAACGTTTTCCCGACACACACATACACAAGAAACACACACAAACACCCATCGACTTTTTCTTACAGGCGTACACAGGGGGTTCTGAAACACACACAGACACACACACACTATCACACTCACAACACAGCACTCACACTGGGTCTCCAACACAGCCGTCAACACTTGGAACTGCTTTAACATAATCACAAACATGGTCCTGACACACACATATACAAATAACACACACAAACACCCATCGACTTTTTCTTGCAGGCATACACAATGGTTTCCTGCAAACACACACACACACACACAAAAGTCACACTGACGACAGAGCACTCACATTGGATCTCCAGCAGAGCCATGAACACTTGGAATTACCTTAACATATTCACAAACGTGGTCCCGAAACACACATGCAGAAGAAACACACAAAAACACCCTACGACTTTTTCTTACAGACATACACAATGGTATCCAGCAAAACACACACACACACACACATACACTATCACACGCACAACACAGCACTCACACTGGGTCCCCGGCATAGCCATCAACAGTTGGAACTGCCCTAACATACTCACAAACGTGGTCCCGACACACACATACACAAGAAACACACACAAACTCCCATTGACTTTTACTTACAGTCATGCACAATGGTTTCCGCAAACACACACACACACACACTATCACACTCACAACACAGCATTCACACTGGCACTTGAATCTGCCCTAACATACAAACAAACGTGGTCCCGACACACACATACACAAGAAACACACACAAACACCCATCAACATTTTGTTACAGGCAGACAGAGTGGGGTTTCCCCAAACACACACACACACACACACACTGTCACACTAACAGCACACTATGCACACTGGGCCTCGGCAGAGCCATCAACACTTGGAACTGCCCTAACATACTCACAAACGTTTTCCCGACACACACATACACAAGAAACACACACAAACACCCATCGACTTTTTCTTACAGGCATACACAACGGTTTCCCGCGAACACACACACACACAGTCACACTTACAACACAGCACTCACAATGGGTATCCAGCAGAACCATCAACACTTGGAACTGCCCTAAAATATTGACAAATGTGGTCGCGACACACACATACACATGAAACTCACACACACATCCATCGACTTATTCTTACAGGCATACACAATGTTTTCCCGCCAACACAAACACACACAGAAACACACACTGCCACACTCACAACACAGCATTCACACTGGCACTTGGAACTGCCACAACATACTCACATACGTGGTCCCGACACACACATACACAAGAAACACACACAAACACCCATCGACTTTTTCTTAGAAGCATACACTGTGGGGTTCCCCCAAACACACACACACACAGAGACACACACACACTATCACACTCACAACACAGCACTCTCACTGGGTCTCCAGCAGAGCCATCAACACTTGGAACTGCCCTAACATATTCACAAATGTGGTCCCGACACACACATACAGAAGAAACACACACAAACACCCATGGAATTTTTCTTATAGGCATACAGACTGGTTTCCTGCAAACACACACACAGACACGCACACACACTGTCACACTCACAACACACACTCACACTGGATATCCAGCAAACTCGTGAACACTTGGAACTGCCCTCACACACTCAGAAATGTGGATCTGAAACACAATACGCAAGACCACACAAATACACCCATCGACTTTTTCATACAGGCATACACAATGGTTACCCGAAAACACACACACACACACACACTCTCACACTCACAACACAGCACTCACTCTGTACCTCGGCAGAGACATCAACACTTGGAACTGCCCTCACACACTCACAAATGTGGATCTGAAACACAATACGCAAGAACACACAAATACACCCATCGACTTTTTCATACAGGCATACACAATGGTTACCGGAAAACACACACACACACACACACACACTGTCACACTCGCAACACAGCACTCACACTGGGCCTCGGCAGAGCCATCAACACTTGGAACTGCCCTAACATACTCACAAACGTTTTCCCGACACACACATACACAAGAAACACACACAAACACCCATGGAATTTTTCTTACAGGCGTACACAGGGGGTTCTGAAACACACACAGACACACACACACTATCACACTCACAACACCGCACTCACACTCGGTCTCCAACACAGCCGTCAACACTTGGAACTGCTTTAACATAATCACAAACATGGTCCTGACACACACATATACAAATAACACACACAAACACCCATCGACTTTTTCTTGCAGACATACACAATGGTATCCAGCAAAACACACACACACACACACACATACACTATCACACGCACAACACAGCACTCACACTGGGTCCCCGGCATAGCCATCAACAGTTGGAACTGCCCTAACATACTCACAAACGTGGTCCCGACACACACATACACAAGAAACACACACAAACTCCCATTGACTCTTACTTACAGTCATGCACAATGGTTTCCGCAAACACACACACACACACTATCACACTCACAACACAGCATTCACACTGGCACTTGAATCTGCCCTAACATACAAACAAACGTGGTCCCGACACACACATACACAAGAAACACACACAAACACCCATCAACATTTTGTTACAGGCAGACAGAGTGGGGTTTCCCCAAACACACACACACGCACACACACACACACTGTCACACTAACAGCACAGTACGCACACTGGGCCTCGGCAGAGCCATCAACACTTGGAACTGCCCTAACATACTCACAAACGTTTTCCCGACACACACATACACAAGAAACACACACAAACACCCATCGACTTTTCTTACAGGCATACACAACGGTTTCCCACGAACACACACACACAGAGTCACACTTACAACACAGCACTCACAATGGGTATCCAGCAGAACCATCAACACTTGGAACTGCCCTAAAATATTGACAAATGTGGTCGCGACACACACATACACATGAAACTCACACACACATCCATCGACTTATTCTTACAGGCATACACAATGTTTTCCCGCCAACACAAACACACACAGAAACACACACTGCCACACTCACAACACAGCATTCACACTGGCACTTGGAACTGCCACAACATACTCACATACGTGGTCCCGACACACACATACACAAGAAACACACACAAACACCCATCGACTTTTTCTTAGAAGCATACACTGTGGGGTTCCCCCAAACACACACACACACAGAGACACACACACACTATCACACTCACAACACAGCACTCTCCCTGGGTCTCCAGCAGAGCCATCAACACTTGGAACTGCCCTAACATATTCACAAATGTGGTCCCGACACACACATACAGAAGAAACACACACAAACACCCATGGAATTTTTCTTATAGGCATACAGACTGGTTTCCTGCAAACACACACACAGACACGCACACACACTGTCACACTCACAACACACACTCACACTGGATATCCAGCAAACTCATGAACACTTGGAACTGCCCTCACACACTCAGAAATGTGGATCTGAAACACAATACGCAAGAACACACAAATACACCCATCGACTTTTTCATACAGGCATACACAATGGTTACCCGAAAACACACACACACACACACACTCTCACACTCACAACACAGCACTCACTCTGTACCTCGGCAGAGACATCAACACTTGGAACTGCCCTCACACACTCACAAATGTGGATCTGAAACACAATACGCAAGAACACACAAATACACCCATCGACTTTTTCATACAGGCATACACAATGGTTACCGGAAAACACACACACACACACACACACACTGTCACACTCGCAACACAGCACTCACACTGGGCCTCGGCAGAGCCATCAACACTTGGAACTGCCCTAACATACTCACAAACGTTTTCCCGACACACACATACACAAGAAACACACACAAACACCCATGGAATTTTTCTTACAGGCGTACACAGGGGGTTCTGAAACACACACAGACACACACACACTATCACACTCACAACACCGCACTCACACTGGGTCTCCAACACAGCCGTCAACACTTGGAACTGCTTTAACATAATCACAAACATGGTCCTGACACACACATATACAAATAACACACACAAACACCCATCGACTTTTTCTTGCAGGCATACACAATGGTTTCCAGCAAACACACACACACACACACACACACACAAAAGTCACACTCACGACAGAGCACTCACATTGGATCTCCAGCAGAGCCATGAACACTTGGAATTACCTTAACATATTCACAGACGTGGTCCCGAAACACACATGCAGAAGAAACACACAAAAACACCCTACGACTTTTTCTTACAGACATACACAATGGTATCCAGCAAAACACACACACACACACACACATACACTATCACACGCACAACACAGCACTCACACTGGGTCCCCGGCATAGCCATCAACAGTTGGAACTGCCCTAACATACTCACAAACGTGGTACCGACACACACATACACAAGAAACACACACAAACTCCCATTGACTCTTACTTACAGTCATGCACAATGGTTTCCGCAAACACACACACACACACACTATCACACTCACAACACAGCATTCACACTGGCACTTGAATCTGCCCTAACATACAAACAAACGTGGTCCCGACACACACATACACAAGAAACACACACAAACACCCATCAACATTTTGTTACAGGCAGACAGAGTGGGGTTTCCCCAAACACACACACACACACACACACACACACTGTCACACTAACAGCACAGTACGCACACTGGGCCTCGGCAGAGCCATCAACACTTGGAACTGCCCTAACATACTCACAAACGTTTTCCCGACACACACATACACAAGAAACACACACAAACACCCATCGACTTTTTCTTACAGGCATACACAACGGTTTCCCACGAACACACACACACAGAGTCACACTTACAACACAGCACTCACAATGGGTATCCAGCAGAACCATCAACACTTGGAACTGCCCTAAAATATTGACAAATGTGGTCACGACACACACATACACATGAAACTCACACACACATCCATCGACTTATTCTTACAGGCATACACAATGTTTTCCCGCCAACACAAACACACACAGAAACACACACTGCCACACTCACAACACAGCATTCACACTGGCACTTGGAACTGCCACAACATACTCACATACGTGGTCCCGACACACACATACACAAGAAACACACACAAACACCCATCGACTTTTTCTTAGAAGCATACACTGTGGGGTTCCCCCAAACACACACACACACAGAGACACACACACTATCACACTCACAACACAGCACTCTCACTGGGTCTCCAGCAGAGCCATCAACACTTGGAACTGCCCTAACATATTCACAAATGTGGTCCCGACACACACATACAGAAGAAACACACACAAACACCCATGGAATTTTTCTTATAGGCATACAGACTGGTTTCCTGCAAACACACACACAGACACGCACACACACTGTCACACTCACAACACACACTCACACTGGATATCCAGCAAACTCATGAACACTTGGAACTGCCCTCACACACTCACAAATGTGGATCTGAAACACAATACGCAAGAACACACAAATACACCCATCGACTTTTTCATACAGGCATACACAATGGTTACCCGAAAACACACACACACACACACACTCTCACACTCACAACACAGCACTCACTCTGTACCTCGGCAGAGACATCAACACTTGGAACTGCCCTCACACACTCACAAATGTGGATCTGAAACACAATACGCAAGAACACACAAATACACCCATCGACTTTTTCATACAGGCATACACAATGGTTACCGGAAAACACACACACACACACACACACTGTCACACTCGCAACACAGCACTCACACTGGGCCTCGGCAGAGCCATCAACACTTGGAACTGCCCTAACATACTCACAAACGTTTTCCCGACACACACATACACAAGAAACACACACAAACACCCATGGAATTTTTCTTACAGGCGTACACAGGGGGTTCTGAAACACACACAGACTCACACACACACTATCACACTCACAACACCGCACTCACACTGGGTCTCCAACACAGCCGTCAACACTTGGAACTGCTTTAACATAATCACAAACATGGTCCTGACACACACATATACAAATAACACACACAAACACCCATCGACTTTTTCTTGCAGGCATACACAATGGTTTCCTGCAAACACACACACACACACACACACACAAAAGTCACACTCACGACAGAGCACTCACATTGGATCTCCAGCAGAGCCATGAACACTTGGAATTACCTTAACATATTCACAGACGTGGTCCCGAAACACACATGCAGAAGAAACACACAAAAACACCCTACGACTTTTTCTTACAGACATACACAATGGTATCCAGCAAAACACACACACGCACACACACATACACTATCACACGCACAACACAGCACTCACACTGGGTCCCCAGCATAGAAATCAACAGTTGGAACTGCCCTAACATACTCACAAACGTGGTCCCAACACACCCATACACAAGAAACACACACAAACTCCCATTGACTTTTACTTACAGTCATGCACAATGGTTTCCGCAAACACACACACACACACTATCACACTCACAACACAGCATTCACACTGGCACTTGAATCTGCCCTAACATACAAACAAACGTGGTCCCGACACACACATACACAAGAAACACACACAAACACCCATCGACTTTTTCTTACAGGCATACACAACGGTTTCCCGCGAACACACACACACACAGTCACACTTACAACACAGCACTCACAATGGGTATCCAGCAGAACCATCAACACTTGGAACTGCCCTAAAATATTGACAAATGTGGTCGCGACACACACATACACATGAAACTCACACAAACATCCATCGCCTTATTCTTACAGGCATACACAATGTTTTCCCGCCAACACAAACACACACAGAAACACACACTGCCACACTCACAACACAGCATTCACACTGGCAGTTGGAACTGCCACAACATACTCACATACGTGGTCTCGACACACACATACACAAGAAACACACACAAACACCCATCGACTTTTTCTTAGAAGCATACACTGTGGGGTTCCCCCAAACACACACACACACAGAGACACACACACACTATCACACTCACAACACAGCACTCTCACTGGGTCTCCAGCAGAGCCATCAACACTTGGAACTGCCCTAACATATTCACAAATGTGGTCCCGACACACACATACAGAAGAAACACACACAAACACCCATGGAATTTTTCTTATAGGCATACAGACTGGTTTCCTGCAAACACACACACAGACACGCACACACACTGTCACACTCACAACACACACTCACACTGGATATCCAGCAAACTCATGAACACTTGGAACTGCCCTCACACACTCACAAATGTGGATCTGAAACACAATACGCAAGAACACACAAATACACCCATCGACTTTTTCATACAGGCATACACAATGGTTACCCGAAAACACACACACACACACACACTCTCACACTCACAACACAGCACTCACTCTGTACCTCGGCAGAGACATCAACACTTGGAACTGCCCTCACACACTCACAAATGTGGATCTGAAACACAATACGCAAGAACACACAAATACACCCATCGACTTTTTCATACAGGCATACACAATGGTTACCGGAAAACACACACACACACACACACACACTGTCACACTCGCAACACAGCACTCACACTGGGCCTCGGCAGAGCCATCAACACTTGGAACTGCCCTAACATACTCACAAACGTTTTCCCGACACACACATACACAAGAAACACACACAAACACCCATGGAATTTTTCTTACAGGCGTACACAGGGGGTTCTGAAACACACACAGACACACACACACACTATCACACTCACAACACCGCACTCACACTGGGTCTCCAACACAGCCGTCAACACTTGGAACTGCTTTAACATAATCACAAACATGGTCCTGACACACACATATACAAATAACACACACAAACACCCATCGACTTTTTCTTGCAGGCATACACAATGGTTTCCTGCAAACACACACACACACACACACACACAAAAGTCACACTCACGACAGAGCACTCACATTGGATCTCCAGCAGAGCCATGAACACTTGGAATTACCTTAACATATTCACAGACGTGGTCCCGAAACACACATGCAGAAGAAACACACAAAAACACCCTACGACTTTTTCTTACAGACATACACAATGGTATCCAGCAAAACACACACACGCACACACACATACACTATCACACGCACAACACAGCACTCACACTGGGTCCCCGGCATAGAAATCAACAGTTGGAACTGCCCTAACATACTCACAAACGTGGTCCCAACACACACATACACAAGAAACACACACAAACTCCCATTGACTTTTACTTACACTCATGCACAATGGTTTCCGCAAACACACACACACACACTATCACACTCACAACACAGCATTCACACTGGCACTTGAATCTGCCCTAACATACAAACAAACGTGGTCCCGACACACACATACACAAGAAACACACACAAACACCCATCGACTTTTTCTTACAGGCATACACAACGGTTTCCCGCGAACACACACACACACAGTCACACTTACAACACAGCACTCACAATGGGTATCCAGCAGAACCATCAACACTTGGAACTGCCCTAAAATATTGACAAATGTGGTCGCGACACACACATACACATGAAACTCACACAAACATCCATCGCCTTATTCTTACAGGCATACACAATGTTTTCCCGCCAACACAAACACACACAGAAACACACACTGCCACACTCACAACACAGCATTCACACTGGCAGTTGGAACTGCCACAACATACTCACATACGTGGTCTCGACACACACATACACAAGAAACACACACAAACACCCATCGACTTTTTCTTAGAAGCATACACTGTGGGGTTCCCCCAAACACACACACACACAGAGACACACACACACTATCACACTCACAACACAGCACTCTCACTGGGTCTCCAGCAGAGCCATCAACACTTGGAACTGCCCTAACATATTCACAAATGTGGTCCCGACACACACATACAGAAGAAACACACACAAACACCCATGGAATTTTTCTTATAGGCATATAGACTGGTTTCCTGCAAACACACACAGAGACACGCACACACACTGTCACACTCACAACACACACTCACACTGGATATCCAGCAAACTCATGAACACTTGGAACTGCCCTCACACACTCAGAAATGTGGATCTGAAACACAATACGCAAGAACACACAAATACACCCATCGACTTTTTCATACAGGCATACACAATGGTTACCCGAAAACACACACACACACACACACACACACTCTCACACTCACAACACAGCACTCACTCTGTACCTCGGCAGAGACATCAACACTTGGAACTGCCCTCACGCACTCACAAATGTGGATCTGAAACACAATACGCAAGAACACACAAATACACCCATCGACTTTTTCATACAGGCATACACAATGGTTACCGGAAAACACACACACACACACACACACACACTGTCACACTCGCAACACAGCACTCACACTGGGCCTCGGCAGAGCCATCAACACTTGGAACTGCCCTAACATACTCACAAACGTTTTCCCGACACACACATACACAAGAAACACACACAAACACCCATGGAATTTTTCTTACAGGCGTACACAGGGGGTTCTGAAACACACACAGACACACACACACTATCACACTCACAACACCGCACTCACACTGGGTCTCCAACACAGCCGTCACACTTGGAACTGCTTTAACATAATCACAAACATGGTCCTGACACACACATATACAAATAACACACACAAACACCCATCGACTTTTTTTGCAGGCATACACAATGGTTTCCTGCAAACACACACACACACACACACACACACACACACACACAAAAGTCACACTCACGACAGAGCACTCACATTGGATCTCCAGCAGAGCCATGAACACTTGGAATTACCTTAACATATTCACAAACGTGGTCCCGAAACACACATGCAGAAGAAACACACAAAAACACCCTACGACTTTTTCTTACAGACATACACAATGGTATCCAGCAAAACACACACACACACACACACATACACTATCACACGCACAACACAGCACTCACACTGGGTCCCCGGCATAGCCATCAACAGTTGGAACTGCCCTAACATACTCACAAACGTGGTCCCGACACACACATACACAAGAAACACACACAAACTCCCATTGACTTTTACTTACAGTCATGCACAATGGTTTCCGCAAACACACACACACACACACTATCACACTCACAACACAGCATTCACACTGGCACTTGAATCTGCCCTAACATACAAACAAACGTGGTCCCGACACACACATACACAAGAAACACACACAAACACCCATCAACATTTTGTTACAGGCAGACAGAGTGGGGTTTCCCCAAACACACACACACACACACACACACACACACTGTCACACTAACAGCACAGTACGCACACTGGGCCTCGGCAGAGCCATCAACACTTGGAACTGCCCTAACATACTCACAAACGTTTTCCCGACACACACATACACAAGAAACACACACAAACCCCCATCGACTTTTTCTTACAGGCATACACAACGGTTTCCCGCGAACACACACACACAGAGTCACACTTACAACACAGCACTCACAATGGGTATCCAGCAGAACCATCAACACTTGGAACTGCCCTAAAATATTGACAAATGTGGTCGCGACACACACATACACATGAAACTCACACAAACATCCATCGACTTATTCTTACAGGCATACACAATGTTTTCCCGCCAACACAAACACACACAGAAACACACACTGCCACACTCACAACACAGCATTCACACTGGCACTTGGAACTGCCACAACATACTCACATACGTGGTCCCGACACACACATACACAAGAAACACACACAAACACCCATCGACTTTTTCTTAGAAGCATACACTGTGGGGTTCCCCCAAACACACACACACACAGAGACACACACACACTATCACACTCACAACACAGCACTCTCACTGGGTCTCCAGCAGAGCCATCAACACTTGGAACTGCCCTAACATATTCACAAATGTGGTCCCGACACACACATACAGAAGAAACACACACAAACACCCATGGAATTTTTCTTATAGGCATACAGACTGGTTTCCTGCAAACACACACACAGACACGCACACACACTGTCACACTCACAACACACACTCACACTGGATATCCAGCAAACTCGTGAACACTTGGAACTGCCCTCACACACTCACAAATGTGGATCTGAAACACAATACGCAAGACCACACAAATACACCCATCGACTTTTTCATACAGGCATACACAATGGTTACCCGAAAACACACACACACACACACACACACTCTCACACTCACAACACAGCACTCACTCTGTACCTCGGCAGAGACATCAACACTTGGAACTGCCCTCACACACTCACAAATGTGGATCTGAAACACAATACGCAAGAACACACAAATACACCCATCGACTTTTTCATACAGGCATACACAATGGTTACCGGAAAACACACACACACACACACTGTCACACTCGCAACACAGCCTTCACACTGGGCCTCGGCAGAGCCATCAACACTTGGAACTGCCCTAACATACTCACAAACGTTTTCCCGACACACACATACACAAGAAACACACACAAACACCCATGGAATTTTTCTTACAGGCGTACACAGGGGGTTCTGAAACACACACAGACACACACACTATCACACTCACAACACCGCACTCACACTCGGTCTCCAACACAGCCGTCAACACTTGGAACTGCTTTAACATAATCACAAACATGGTCCTGACACACACATATACAAATAACACACACAAACACCCATCGACTTTTTCTTGCAGGCATACACAATGGTTTCCTGCAAACACACACACACACACACACACACACACACACAAAAGTCACACACACGACAGAGCACTCACATTGGATCTCCAGCAGAGCCATGAACACTTGGAATTACCTTAACATATTCACAAACGTGGTCCCGAAACACACATGCAGAAGAAACACACAAAAACACCCTACGACTTTTTCTTACAGACATACACAATGGTATCCAGCAAAACACACACACACACACACACACATACACTATCACACGCACAACACAGCATTCACACTGGGTCCCCGGCATAGCCATCAACAGTTGGAACTGCCCTAACATACTCACAAACGTGGTCCCGACACACACATACACAAGAAACACACACAAACTCCCATTGACTTTTACTTACAGTCATGCACAATGGTTTCCGCAAACACACACACACACACACACTATCACACTCACAACACAGCATTCACACTGGCACTTGAATCTGCCCTAACATACAAACAAACGTGGTCCCGACACACACATACACAAGAAACACACACAAACACCCATCAACATTTTGTTACAGGCAGACAGAGTGGGGTTTCCCCAAACACACACACACACACACACACACTGTCACACTAACAGCACACTATGCACACTGGGCCTCGGCAGAGCCATCAACACTTGGAACTGCCCTAACATACTCACAAACGTTTTCCCGACACACACATACACAAGAAACACACACAAACACCCATCGACTTTTTCTTACAGGCATACACAACGGTTTCCCGCGAACACACACACACACAGTCACACTTACAACACAGCACTCACAATGGGTATCCAGCAGAACCATCAACACTTGGAACTGCCCTAAAATATTGACAAATGTGGTCGCGACACACACATACACATGAAACTCACACACACATCCATCGACTTATTCTTACAGGCATACACAATGTTTTCCCGCCAACACAAACACACACAGAAACACACACTGCCACACTCACAACACAGCATTCACACTGGCACTTGGAACTGCCACAACATACTCACATACGTGGTCCCGACACACACATACACAAGAAACACACACAAACACCCATCGACTTTTTCTTAGAAGCATACACTGTGGGGTTCCCCCAAACACACACACACACAGAGACACACACACACTATCACACTCACAACACAGCACTCTCACTGGGTCTCCAGCAGAGCCATCAACACTTGGAACTGCCCTAACATATTCACAAATGTGGTCCCGACACACACATACAGAAGAAACACACACAAACACCCATGGAATTTTTCTTATAGGCATACAGACTGGTTTCCTGCAAACACACACACAGACACGCACACACACTGTCACACTCACAACACACACTCACACTGGATATCCAGCAAACTCGTGAACACTTGGAACTGCCCTCACACACTCACAAATGTGGATCTGAAACACAATACGCAAGACCACACAAATACACCCATCGACTTTTTCATACAGGCATACACAATGGTTACCCGAAAACACACACACACACACACACACACACTCTCACACTCACAACACAGCACTCACTCTGTACCTCGGCAGAGACATCAACACTTGGAACTGCCCTCACACACTCACAAATGTGGATCTGAAACACAATACGCAAGAACACACAAATACACCCATCGACTTTTTCATACAGGCATACACAATGGTTATCGGAAAACTAACACACACACACACACTGTCACACTCGCAACACAGCCTTCACACTGGGCCTCGGCAGAGCCATCAACACTTGGAACTGCCCTAACATACTGACAAACGTTTTCCCGACACACACATACACAAGAAACACACACAAACACCCATCGACTTTTTCTTACAGGCGTACACAGGGGGTTCTGAAACACACACAGACACACACACACTATCACACTCACAACACAGCACTCACACTGGGTCTCCAACACAGCCGTCAACACTTGGAACTGCTTTAACATAATCACAAACATGGTCCTGACACACACATATACAAATAACACACACAAACACCCATCGACTTTTTCTTGCAGGCATACACAATGGTTTCCTGCAAACACACACACACACACACACAAAAGTCACACTGACGACAGAGCACTCACATTGGATCTCCAGCAGAGCCATGAACACTTGGAATTACCTTAACATATTCACAAACGTGGTCCCGAAACACACATGCAGAAGAAACACACAAAAACACCCTACGACTTTTTCTTACAGACATACACAATGGTATCCAGCAAAACACACACACACACACACATACACTATCACACGCACAACACAGCACTCACACTGGGTCCCCGGCATAGCCATCAACAGTTGGAACTGCCCTAACATACTCACAAACGTGGTCCCGACACACACATACACAAGAAACACACACAAACTCCCATTGACTTTTACTTACAGTCATGCACAATGGTTTCCGCAAACACACACACACACACACACTATCACACTCACAACACAGCATTCACACTGGCACTTGAATCTGCCCTAACATACAAACAAACGTGGTCCCGACACACACATACACAAGAAACACACACAAACACCCATCAACATTTTGTTACAGGCAGACAGAGTGGGGTTTCCCCAAACACACACACACACACACACACTGTCACACTAACAGCACACTATGCACACTGGGCCTCGGCAGAGCCATCAACACTTGGAACTGCCCTAACATACTCACAAACGTTTTCCCGACACACACATACACAAGAAACACACACAAACACCCATCGACTTTTTCTTACAGGCATACACAACGGTTTCCCGCGAACACACACACACACAGTCACACTTACAACACAGCACTCACAATGGGTATCCAGCAGAACCATCAACACTTGGAACTGCCCTAAAATATTGACAAATGTGGTCGCGACACACACATACACATGAAACTCACACAAACATCCATCGCCTCATTCTTACAGGCATACACAATGTTTTCCCGCCAACACAAACACACACAGAAACACACACTGCCACACTCACAACACAGCATTCACACTGGCACTTGGAACTGCCACAACATACTCACATACGTGGTCCCGACACACACATACACAAGAAACACACACAAACACCCATCGACTTTTTCTTAGAAGCATACACTGTGGGGTTCCCCCAAACACACACACACACAGAGACACACACACACTATCACACTCACAACACAGCACTCTCACTGGGTCTCCAGCAGAGCCATCAACACTTGGAACTGCCCTAACATATTCACAAATGTGGTCCCGACACACACATACAGAAGAAACACACACAAACACCCATGGAATTTTTCTTATAGGCATACAGACTGGTTTCCTGCAAACACACACACAGACACGCACACACACTGTCACACTCACAACACACACTCACACTGGATATCCAGCAAACTCGTGAACACTTGGAACTGCCCTCACACACTCACAAATGTGGATCTGAAACACAATACGCAAGACCACACAAATACACCCATCGACTTTTTCATACAGGCATACACAATGGTTACCCGAAAACACACACACACACACACACACACTCTCACACTCACAACACAGCACTCACTCTGTACCTCGGCAGAGACATCAACACTTGGAACTGCCCTCACACACTCACAAATGTGGATCTGAAACACAATACGCAAGAACACACAAATACACCCATCGACTTTTTCATACAGGCATACACAATGGTTACCGGAAAACACACACACACACACACACACACACACTGTCACACTCACAACACAGCACTCACACTGGGCCTCGGCAGAGCCATCAACACTTGGAACTGCCCTAACATACTCACAAACGTTTTCCCGACACACACATACACAAGAAACACACACAAACACCCATGGAATTTTTCTTACAGGCGTACACAGGGGGTTCTGAAACACACACAGACACACACACACTATCACACTCACAACACCGCACTCACACTCGGTCTCCAACACAGCCGTCAACACTTGGAACTGCTTTAACATAATCACAAACATGGTCCTGACACACACATATACAAATAACACACACAAACACCCATCGACTTTTTCTTGCAGGCATACACAATGGTTTCCTGCAAACACACACACACACACACACACACACACACAAAAGTCACACACACGACAGAGCACTCACATTGGATCTCCAGCAGAGCCATGAACACTTGGAATTACCTTAACATATTCACAAACGTGGTCCCGAAACACACATGCAGAAGAAACACACAAAAACACCCTACGACTTTTTCTTACAGACATACACAATGGTATCCAGCAAAACACACACACACACACACACACATACACTATCACACGCACAACACAGCACTCACACTGGGTCCCCGGCATAGCCATCAAAAGTTGGAACAGCCCTAACATACTCACAAACGTGGTCCCGACACACACATACACAAGAAACACACACAAACTCCCATTGACTTTTACTTACAGTCATGCACAATGGTTTCCGCAAACACACACACACACACACTATCACACTCACAGCACAGCATTCACACTGGCACTTGAATCTGCCCTGACATACAAACAAACGTGGTCCCGACACACACATACACAAGAAACACACACAAACACCCATCAACATTTTGTTACAGGCAGACAGAGTGGGGTTTCCCCAAACACACACACACACACACACACTGTCACACTAACAGCACACTACGCACACTGGGCCTCGGCAGAGCCATCAACACTTGGAACTGCCCTAACATACTCACAAACGTTCTCCCGACACACACATACACAAGAAACACACACAAACACCCATCGACTTTTTCTTACAGGCATACACAACGGTTTCCCGCGAACACACACACACACAGTCACACTTACAACACAGCACTCACAATGGGTATCCAGCAGAACCATCAACACTTGGAACTGCCCTAAAATATTGACAAATGTGGTCGCGACACACACATACACATGAAACTCACACAAACATCCATCGACTTATTCTTACAGGCATACACAATGTTTTCCCGCCAACACAAACACACACAGAAACACACACTGCCACACTCACAACACAGCATTCACACTGGCACTTGGAACTGCCACAACATACTCACATACGTGGTCCCGACACACACATACACAAGAAACACACACAAACACCCATCGACTTTTTCTTAGAAGCATACACTGTGGGGTTCCCCCAAACACACACACACACAGAGACACACACACACTATCACACTCACAACACAGCACTCTCACTGGGTCTCCAGCAGAGCCATCAACACTTGGAACTGCCCTAACATATTCACAAATGTGGTCCCGACACACACATACAGAAGAAACACACACAAACACCCATGGAATTTTTCTTATAGGCATACAGACTGGTTTCCTGCAAACACACACACAGACACGCACACACACTGTCACACTCACAACACACACTCACACTGGATATCCAGCAAACTAGTGAACACTTGGAACTGCCCTCACACACTCACAAATGTGGATCTGAAACACAATACGCAAGAACACACAAATACACCCATCGACTTTTTCATACAGGCATACACAATGGTTACCCGAAAACACACACACACACACACACTCTCACACTCACAACACAGCACTCACTCTGTACCTCGGCAGAGACATCAACACTTGGAACTGCCCTCACACACTCACAAATGTGGATCTGAAACACAATACGCAAGAACACACAAATACACCCATCGACTTTTTCATACAGGCATACACAATGGTTACCGGAAAACACACACACACACACACACTGTCACACTCGCAACACAGCCTTCACACTGGGCCTCGGCAGAGCCATCAACACTTGGAACTGCCTTAACATACTGACAAACGTTTTCCCGACACACACATACACAAGAAACACACACAAACACCCATCGACTTTTTCTTACAGGCGTACACAGGGGGTTCTGAAACACACACAGACACACACACACTATCACACTCACAACACAGCACTCACACTGGGTCTCCAACACAGCCGTCAACACTTGGAACTGCTTTAACATAATCACAAACATGGTCCTGACACACACATATACAAATAACACACACAAACACCCATCGACTTTTTCTTGCAGGCATACACAATGGTTTCCTGCAAACACACACACACACACACAAAAGTCACACTGACGACAGAGCACTCACATTGGATCTCCAGCAGAGCCATGAACACTTGGAATTACCTTAACATATTCACAAACGTGGTCCCGAAACACACATGCAGAAGAAACACACAAAAACACCCTACGACTTTTTCTTACAGACATACACAATGGTATCCAGCAAAACACACACACACACACACATACACTATCACACGCACAACACAGCATTCACACTGGGTCCCCGGCATAGCCATCAACAGTTGGAACTGCCCTAACATACTCACAAACGTGGTCCCGACACACACATACACAAGAAACACACACAAACTCCCATTGACTTTTACTTACAGTCATGCACAATGGTTTCCGCAAACACACACACACACTATCACACTCACAACACAGCATTCACACTGGCACTTGAATCTGCCCTAACATACAAACAAACGTGGTCCCGACACACACATACACAAGAAACACACACAAACACCCATCATCATTTTGTTACAGGCAGACAGAGTGGGGTTTCCCCAAACACACACACACACACACACACACTGTCACACTAACAGCACACTATGCACACTGGGCCTCGGCAGAGCCATCAACACTTGGAACTGCCCTAACATACTCACAAACGTTTTCCCGACACACACATACACAAGAAACACACACAAACACCCATCGACTTTTTCTTACAGGCATACACAACGGTTTCCCGCGAACACACACACACACAGTCACACTTACAACACAGCACTCACAATGGGTATCCAGCAGAACCATCAACACTTGGAACTGCCCTAAAATATTGACAAATGTGGTCGCGACACACACATACACATGAAACTCACACACACATCCATCGACTTATTCTTACAGGCATACACAATGTTTTCCCGCCAACACAAACACACACAGAAACACACACTGCCACACTCACAACACAGCATTCACACTGGCACTTGGAACTGCCACAACATACTCACATACGTGGTCCCGACACACACATACACAAGAAACACACACAAACACCCATCGACTTTTTCTTAGAAGCATACACTGTGGGTTTCCCCCAAACACACACACACACAGAGACACACACACACTATCACACTCACAACACAGCACTCTCACTGGGTCTCCAGCAGAGCCATCAACACTTGGAACTGCCCTAACATATTCACAAATGTGGTCCCGACACACACATACAGAAGAAACACACACAAACACCCATGGAATTTTTCTTATAGGCATACAGACTGGTTTCCTGCAAACACACACACAGACACGCACACACACTGTCACACTCACAACACACACTCACACTGGATATCCAGCAAACTCGTGAACACTTGGAACTGCCCTCACACACTCACAAATGTGGATCTGAAACACAATACGCAAGACCACACAAATACACCCATCGACTTTTTCATACAGGCATACACAATGGTTACCCGAAAACACACACACACACACACACACACACTCTCACACTCACAACACAGCACTCACTCTGTACCTCGGCAGAGACATCAACACTTGGAACTGCCCTCACACACTCACAAATGTGGATCTGAAACACAATACGCAAGAACACACAAATACACCCATCGACTTTTTCATACAGGCATACACAATGGTTACCGGAAAACACACACACACACACACACACACTGTCACACTCGCAACACAGCACTCACACTGGGCCTCGGCAGAGCCATCAACACTTGGAACTGCCCTAACATACTCACAAACGTTTTCCCGACACACACATACACAAGAAACACACACAAACACCCATGGAATTTTTCTTACAGGCGTACACAGGGGGTTCTGAAACACACACAGACACACACACACTATCACACTCACAACACCGCACTCACACTCGGTCTCCAACACAGCCGTCAACACTTGGAACTGCTTTAACATAATCACAAACATGGTCCTGACACACACATATACAAATAACACACACAAACACCCATCGACTTTTTCTTGCAGGCATACACAATGGTTTCCTGCAAACACACACACACACACACACACACACAAAAGTCACACACACGACAGAGCACTCACATTGGATCTCCAGCAGAGCCATGAACACTTGGAATTACCTTAACATATTCACAAACGTGGTCCCGAAACACACATGCAGAAGAAACACACAAAAACACCCTACGACTTTTTCTTACAGACATACACAATGGTATCCAGCAAAACACACACACACACACACACACATACACTATCACACGCACAACACAGCACTCACACTGGGTCCCCGGCATAGCCATCAACAGTTGGAACTGCCCTAACATACTCACAAATGTGGTCCCGACACACACATACACAAGAAACACACACAAACTCCCATTGACTTTTACTTACAGTCATGCACAATGGTTTCCGCAAACACACACACACACACACTATCACACTCACAACACAGCATTCACACTGGCACTTGAATCTGCCCTGATATACAAACAAACGTGGTCCCGACACACACATACACAAGAAACACACACAAACACCCATCAACATTTTGTTACAGGCAGACAGAGTGGGGTTTCCCCAAACACACACACACACACACACTGTCACACTAACAGCACACTACGCACACTGGGCCTCGGCAGAGCCATCAACACTTGGAACTGCCCTAACATACTCACAAACGTTCTCCCGACACACACATACACAAGAAACACACACAAACACCCATCGACTTTTTCTTACAGGCATACACAACGGTTTCCCGCGAACACACACACACACAGTCACACTTACAACACAGCACTCACAATGGGTATCCAGCAGAACCATCAACACTTGGAACTGCCCTAAAATATTGACAAATGTGGTCGCGACACACACATACACATGAAACTCACACAAACATCCATCGCCTTATTCTTACAGGCATACACAATGTTTTCCCGCCAACACAAACACACACAGAAACACACACTGCCACACTCACAACACAGCATTCACACTGGCACTTGGAACTGCCACAACATACTCACATACGTGGTCCCGACACACACATACACAAGAAACACACACAAACACCCATCGACTTTTTCTTAGAAGCATACACTGTGGGTTTCCCCCAAACACACACACACACAGAGACACACACACACTATCACACTCACAACACAGCACTCTCACTGGGTCTCCAGCAGAGCCATCAACACTTGGAACTGCCCTAACATATTCACAAATGTGGTCCCGACACACACATACAGAAGAAACACACACAAACACCCATGGAATTTTTCTTATAGGCATACAGACTGGTTTCCTGCAAACACACACACAGACACGCACACACACTGTCACACTCACAACACACACTCACACTGGATATCCAGCAAACTCGTGAACACTTGGAACTGCCCTCACACACTCACAAATGTGGATCTGAAACACAATACGCAAGAACACACAAATACACCCATCGACTTTTTCATACAGGCATACACAATGGTTACCCGAAAACACACACACACACACACACACACACTCTCACACTCACAACACAGCACTCACTCTGTACCTCGGCAGAGACATCAACACTTGGAACTGCCCTCACACACTCACAAATGTGGATCTGAAACACAATACGCAAGAACACACAAATACACCCATCGACTTTTTCATACAGGCATACACAATGGTTATCGGAAAACTAACACACACACACACACTGTCACACTCGCAACACAGCCTTCACACTGGGCCTCGGCAGAGCCATCAACACTTGGAACTGCCCTAACATACTCACAAACGTTTTCCCGACACACACATACACAAGAAACACACACAAACACCCATCGACTTTTTCTTACAGGCGTACACAGGGGGTTCTGAAACACACACAGACACACACACACTATCACACTCACAACACAGCACTCACACTGGGTCTCCAACACAGCCGTCAACACTTGGAACTGCTTTAACATAATCACAAACATGGTCCTGACACACACATATACAAATAACACACACAAACACCCATCGACTTTTTCTTGCAGGCATACACAATGGTTTCCTGCAAACACACACACACACACACAAAAGTCACACTGACGACAGAGCACTCACATTGGATCTCCAGCAGAGCCATGAACACTTGGAATTACCTTAACATATTCACAAACGTGGTCCCGAAACACACATGCAGAAGAAACACACAAAAACACCCTACGACTTTTTCTTACAGACATACACAATGGTATCCAGCAAAACACACACACACACACACATACACTATCACACGCACAACACAGCACTCACACTGGGTCCCCGGCATAGCCATCAACAGTTGGAACTGCCCTAACATACTCACAAACGTGGTCCCGACACACACATACACAAGAAACACACACAAACTCCCATTGACTTTTACTTACAGTCATGCACAATGGTTTCCGCAAACACACACACACACACACTATCACACTCACAACACAGCATTCACACTGGCACTTGAATCTGCCCTAACATACAAACAAACGTGGTCCCGACACACACATACACAAGAAACACACACAAACACCCATCAACATTTTGTTACAGGCAGACAGAGTGGGGTTTCCCCAAACACACACACACACACACACACTGTCACACTAACAGCACACTATGCACACTGGGCCTCGGCAGAGCCATCAACACTTGGAACTGCCCTAACATACTCACAAACGTTTTCCCGACACACACATACACAAGAAACACACACAAACACCCATCGACTTTTTCTTACAGGCATACACAACGGTTTCCCGCGAACACACACACACACACAGTCACACTTACAACACAGCACTCACAATGGGTATCCAGCAGAACCATCAACACTTGGAACTGCCCTAAAATATTGACAAATGTGGTCGCGACACACACATACACATGAAACTCACACACACATCCATCGACTTATTCTTACAGGCATACACAATGTTTTCCCGCCAACACAAACACACACAGAAACACACACTGCCACACTCACAACACAGCATTCACACTGGCACTTGGAACTGCCACAACATACTCACATACGTGGTCCCGACACACACATACACAAGAAACACACACAAACACCCATCGACTTTTTCTTAGAAGCATACACTGTGGGGTTCCCCCAAACACACACACACACAGAGACACACACACACTATCACACTCACAACACAGCACTCTCACTGGGTCTCCAGCAGAGCCATCAACACTTGGAACTGCCCTAACATATTCACAAATGTGGTCCCGACACACACATACAGAAGAAACACACACAAACACCCATGGAATTTTTCTTATAGGCATACAGACTGGTTTCCTGCAAACACACACACAGACACGCACACACACTGTCACACTCACAACACACACTCACACTGGATATCCAGCAAACTCGTGAACACTTGGAACTGCCCTCACACACTCACAAATGTGGATCTGAAACACAATACGCAAGACCACACAAATACACCCATCGACTTTTTCATACAGGCATACACAATGGTTACCCGAAAACACACACACACACACACACTCTCACACTCACAACACAGCACTCACTCTGTACCTCGGCAGAGACATCAACACTTGGAACTGCCCTCACACACTCACAAATGTGGATCTGAAACACAATACGCAAGAACACACAAATACACCCATCGACTTTTTCATACAGGCATACACAATGGTTACCGGAAAACACACACACACACACACACACTGTCACACTCGCAACACAGCACTCACACTGGGCCTCGGCAGAGCCATCAACACTTGGAACTGCCCTAACATACTCACAAACGTTTTCCCGACACACACATACACAAGAAACACACACAAACACCCATGGAATTTTTCTTACAGGCGTACACAGGGGGTTCTGAAACACACACAGACACACACACACTATCACACTCACAACACCGCACTCACACTGGGTCTCCAACACAGCCGTCAACACTTGGAACTGCTTTAACATAATCACAAACATGGTCCTGACACACACATATACAAATAACACACACAAACACCCATCGACTTTTTCTTGCAGGCATACACAATGGTTTCCAGCAAACACACACACACACACACACACACACAAAAGTCACACTCACGACAGAGCACTCACATTGGATCTCCAGCAGAGCCATGAACACTTGGAATTACCTTAACATATTCACAGACGTGGTCCCGAAACACACATGCAGAAGAAACACACAAAAACACCCTACGACTTTTTCTTACAGACATACACAATGGTATCCAGCAAAACACACACACACACACACACACATACACTATCACACGCACAACACAGCACTCACACTGGGTCCCCGGCATAGCCATCAACAGTTGGAACTGCCCTAACATACTCACAAACGTGGTCCCGACACACACATACACAAGAAACACACACAAACTCCCATTGACTCTTACTTACAGTCATGCACAATGGTTTCCGCAAACACACACACACACACACTATCACACTCACAACACAGCATTCACACTGGCACTTGAATCTGCCCTAACATACAAACAAACGTGGTCCCGACACACACATACACAAGAAACACACACAAACACCCATCAACATTTTGTTACAGGCAGACAGAGTGGGGTTTCCCCAAACACACACACACACAGACACACACACACACTGTCACACTAACAGCACAGTACGCACACTGGGCCTCGGCAGAGCCATCAACACTTGGAACTGCCCTAACATACTCACAAACGTTTTCCCGACACACACATACACAAGAAACACACACAAACACCCATCGACTTTTTCTTACAGGCATACACAACGGTTTCCCACGAACACACACACACAGAGTCACACTTACAACACAGCACTCACAATGGGTATCCAGCAGAACCATCAACACTTGGAACTGCCCTAAAATATTGACAAATGTGGTCACGACACACACATACACATGAAACTCACACACACATCCATCGACTTATTCTTACAGGCATACACAATGTTTTCCCGCCAACACAAACACACACAGAAACACACACTGCCACACTCACAACACAGCATTCACACTGGCACTTGGAACTGCCACAACATACTCACATACGTGGTCCCGACACACACATACACAAGAAACACACACAAACACCCATCGACTTTTTCTTAGAAGCATACACTGTGGGGTTCCCCCAAACACACACACACACAGAGACACACACACTATCACACTCACAACACAGCACTCTCACTGGGTCTCCAGCAGAGCCATCAACACTTGGAACTGCCCTAACATATTCACAAATGTGGTCCCGACACACACATACAGAAGAAACACACACAAACACCCATGGAATTTTTCTTATAGGCATACAGACTGGTTTCCTGCAAACACACACACAGACACGCACACACACTGTCACACTCACAACACACACTCACACTGGATATCCAGCAAACTCATGAACACTTGGAACTGCCCTCACACACTCACAAATGTGGATCTGAAACACAATACGCAAGAACACACAAATACACCCATCGACTTTTTCATACAGGCATACACAATGGTTACCCGAAAACACACACACACACACACACTCTCACACTCACAACACAGCACTCACTCTGTACCTCGGCAGAGACATCAACACTTGGAACTGCCCTCACACACTCACAAATGTGGATCTGAAACACAATACGCAAGAACACACAAATACACCCATCGACTTTTTCATACAGGCATACACAATGGTTACCGGAAAACACACACACACACACACACACTGTCACACTCGCAACACAGCACTCACACTGGGCCTCGGCAGAGCCATCAACACTTGGAACTGCCCTAACATACTCACAAACGTTTTCCCGACACACACATACACAAGAAACACACACAAACACCCATGGAATTTTTCTTACAGGCGTACACAGGGGGTTCTGAAACACACACAGACACACACACACACTATCACACTCACAACACCGCACTCACACTGGGTCTCCAACACAGCCGTCAACACTTGGAACTGCTTTAACATAATCACAAACATGGTCCTGACACACACATATACAAATAACACACACAAACACCCATCGACTTTTTCTTGCAGGCATACACAATAGTTTCCTGCAAACACACACACACACACACACACACACACACAAAAGGCACACTCACGACAGAGCACTCACATTGGATCTCCAGCAGAGCCATGAACACTTGGAATTACCTTAACATATTCACAGACGTGGTCCCGAAACACACATGCAGAAGAAACACACAAAAACACCCTACGACTTTTTCTTACAGACATACACAATGGTATCCAGCAAAACACACACACGCACACACACATACACTATCACACGCACAACACAGCACTCACACTGGGTCCCCGGCATAGAAATCAACAGTTGGAACTGCCCTAACATACTCACAAACGTGGTCCCAACACACACATACACAAGAAACACACACAAACTCCCATTGACTTTTACTTACAGTCATGCACAATGGTTTCCGCAAACACACACACACACACTATCACACTCACAACACAGCATTCACACTGGCACTTGAATCTGCCCTAACATACAAACAAACGTGGTCCCGACACACACATACACAAGAAACACACACAAACACCCATCGACTTTTTCTTACAGGCATACACAACGGTTTCCCGCGAACACACACACACACAGTCACACTTACAACACAGCACTCACAATGGGTATCCAGCAGAACCATCAACACTTGGAACTGCCCTAAAATATTGACAAATGTGGTCGCGACACACACATACACATGAAACTCACACAAACATCCATCGCCTTATTCTTACAGGCATACACAATGTTTTCCCGCCAACACAAACACACACAGAAACACACACTGCCACACTCACAACACAGCATTCACACTGGCAGTTGGAACTGCCACAACATACTCACATACGTGGTCTCGACACACACATACACAAGAAACACACACAAACACCCATCGACTTTTTCTTAGAAGCATACACTGTGGGGTTCCCCCAAACACACACACACACAGAGACACACACACACTATCACACTCACAACACAGCACTCTCACTGGGTCTCCAGCAGAGCCATCAACACTTGGAACTGCCCTAACATATTCACAAATGTGGTCCCGACACACACATACAGAAGAAACACACACAAACACCCATGGAATTTTTCTTATAGGCATACAGACTGGTTTCCTGCAAACACACACACAGACACGCACACACACTGTCACACTCACAACACACACTCACACTGGATATCCAGCAAACTCATGAACACTTGGAACTGCCCTCACACACTCACAAATGTGGATCTGAAACACAATACGCAAGAACACACAAATACACCCATCGACTTTTTCATACAGGCATACACAATGGTTACCCGAAAACACACACACACACACACACTCTCACACTCACAACACAGCACTCACTCTGTACCTCGGCAGAGACATCAACACTTGGAACTGCCCTCACACACTCACAAATGTGGATCTGAAACACAATACGCAAGAACACACAAATACACCCATCGACTTTTTCATACAGGCATACACAATGGTTACCGGAAAACACACACACACACACACACACTGTCACACTCGCAACACAGCACTCACACTGGGCCTCGGCAGAGCCATCAACACTTGGAACTGCCCTAACATACTCACAAACGTTTTCCCGACACACACATACACAAGAAACACACACAAACACCCATGGAATTTTTCTTACAGGCGTACACAGGGGGTTCTGAAACACACACAGACACACACACACACTATCACACTCACAACACCGCACTCACACTGGGTCTCCAACACAGCCGTCAACACTTGGAACTGCTTTAACATAATCACAAACATGGTCCTGACACACACATATACAAATAACACACACAAACACCCATCGACTTTTTCTTGCAGGCATACACAATGGTTTCCTGCAAACACACACACACACACACACACACAAAAGTCACACTCACGACAGAGCACTCACATTGGATCTCCAGCAGAGCCATGAACACTTGGAATTACCTTAACATATTCACAGACGTGGTCCCGAAACACACATGCAGAAGAAACACACAAAAACACCCTACGACTTTTTCTTACAGACATACACAATGGTATCCAGCAAAACACACACACGCACACACACATACACTATCACACGCACAACACAGCACTCACACTGGGTCCCCGGCATAGAAATCAACAGTTGGAACTGCCCTAACATACTCACAAACGTGGTCCCAACACACACATACACAAGAAACACACACAAACTCCCATTGACTTTTACTTACAGTCATGCACAATGGTTTCCGCAAACACACACACACACACTATCACACTCACAACACAGCATTCACACTGGCACTTGAATCTGCCCTAACATACAAACAAACGTGGTCCCGACACACACATACACAAGAAACACACACAAACACCCATCGACTTTTTCTTACAGGCATACACAACGGTTTCCCGCGAACACACACACACACAGTCACACTTACAACACAGCACTCACAATGGGTATCCAGCAGAACCATCAACACTTGGAACTGCCCTAAAATATTGACAAATGTGGTCGCGACACACACATACACATGAAACTCACACAAACATCCATCGCCTTATTCTTACAGGCATACACAATGTTTTCCCGCCAACACAAACACACACAGAAACACACACTGCCACACTCACAACACAGCATTCACACTGGCAGTTGGAACTGCCACAACATACTCACATACGTGGTCTCGACACACACATACACAAGAAACACACACAAACACCCATCGACTTTTTCTTAGAAGCATACACTGTGGGGTTCCCCCAAACACACACACACACAGAGACACACACACACTATCACACTCACAACACAGCACTCTCACTGGGTCTCCAGCAGAGCCATCAACACTTGGAACTGCCCTAACATATTCACAAATGTGGTCCCGACACACACATACAGAAGAAACACACACAAACACCCATGGAATTTTTCTTATAGGCATATAGACTGGTTTCCTGCAAACACACACAGAGACACGCACACACACTGTCACACTCACAACACACACTCACACTGGATATCCAGCAAACTCATGAACACTTGGAACTGCCCTCACACACTCACAAATGTGGATCTGAAACACAATACGCAAGAACACACAAATACACCCATCGACTTTTTCATACAGGCATACACAATGGTTACCCGAAAACACACACACACACACACACACACTCTCACACTCACAACACAGCACTCACTCTGTACCTCGGCAGAGACATCAACACTTGGAACTGCCCTCACGCACTCACAAATGTGGATCTGAAACACAATACGCAAGAACACACAAATACACCCATCGACTTTTTCATACAGGCATACACAATGGTTACCGGAAAACACACACACACACACACACACACACTGTCACACTCGCAACACAGCACTCACACTGGGCCTCGGCAGAGCCATCAACACTTGGAACTGCCCTAACATACTCACAAACGTTTTCCCGACACACACATACACAAGAAACACACACAAACACCCATGGAATTTTTCTTACAGGCGTACACAGGGGGTTCTGAAACACACACAGACACACACACACTATCACACTCACAACACCGCACTCACACTGGGTCTCCAACACAGCCGTCAACACTTGGAACTGCTTTAACATAATCACAAACATGGTCCTGACACACACATATACAAATAACACACACAAACACCCATCGACTTTTTTTGCAGGCATACACAATGGTTTCCTGCACACACACACACACACACACACACACACACACACACAAAAGTCACACTCACGACAGAGCACTCACATTGGATCTCCAGCAGAGCCATGAACACTTGGAATTACCTTAACATATTCACAAACGTGGTCCCGAAACACACATGCAGAAGAAACACACAAAAACACCCTACGACTTTTTCTTACAGACATACACAATGGTATCCAGCAAAACACACACACACACACACACATACACTATCACACGCACAACACAGCACTCACACTGGGTCCCCGGCATAGCCATCAACAGTTGGAACTGCCCTAACATACTCACAAACGTGGTCCCGACACACACATACACAAGAAACACACACAAACTCCCATTGACTTTTACTTACAGTCATGCACAATGGTTTCCGCAAACACACACACACACACACTATCACACTCACAACACAGCATTCACACTGGCACTTGAATCTGCCCTAACATACAAACAAACGTGGTCCCGACACACACATACACAAGAAACACACACAAACACCCATCAACATTTTGTTACAGGCAGACAGAGTGGGGTTTCCCCAAACACACAGACACACACACACACACACACACTGTCACACTAACAGCACAGTACGCACACTGGGCCTCGGCAGAGCCATCAACCCTTGGAACTGCCCTAACATACTCACAAACGTTTTCCCGACACACACATACACAAGAAACACACACAAACCCCCATCGACTTTTTCTTACAGGCATACACAACGGTTTCCCGCGAACACACACACACAGAGTCACACTTACAACACAGCACTCACAATGGGTATCCAGCAGAACCATCAACACTTGGAACTGCCCTAAAATATTGACAAATGTGGTCGCGACACACACATACACATGAAACTCACACAAACATCCATCGACTTATTCTTACAGGCATACACAATGTTTTCCCGCCAACACAAACACACACAGAAACACACACTGCCACACTCACAACACAGCATTCACACTGGCACTTGGAACTGCCACAACATACTCACATACGTGGTCCCGACACACACATACACAAGAAACACACACAAACACCCATCGACTTTTTCTTAGAAGCATACACTGTGGGGTTCCCCCAAACACACACACACACAGAGACACACACACACTATCACACTCACAACACAGCACTCTCACTGGGTCTCCAGCAGAGCCATCAACACTTGGAACTGCCCTAACATATTCACAAATGTGGTCCCGACACACACATACAGAAGAAACACACACAAACACCCATGGAATTTTTCTTATAGGCATACAGACTGGTTTCCTGCAAACACACACACAGACACGCACACACACTGTCACACTCACAACACACACTCACACTGGATATCCAGCAAACTCGTGAACACTTGGAACTGCCCTCACACACTCACAAATGTGGATCTGAAACACAATACGCAAGACCACACAAATACACCCATCGACTTTTTCATACAGGCATACACAATGGTTACCCGAAAACACACACACACACACACACACTCTCACACTCACAACACAGCACTCACTCTGTACCTCGGCAGAGACATCAACACTTGGAACTGCCCTCACACACTCACAAATGTGGATCTGAAACACAATACGCAAGAACACACAAATACACCCATCGACTTTTTCATACAGGCATACACAATGGTTACCGGAAAACACACACACACACACACACTGTCACACTCGCAACACAGCCTTCACACTGGGCCTCGGCAGAGCCATCAACACTTGGAACTGCCCTAACATACTCACAAACGTTTTCCCGACACACACATACACAAGAAACACACACAAACACCCATGGAATTTTTCTTACAGGCGTACACAGGGGGTTCTGAAACACACACAGACACACACACTATCACACTCACAACACCGCACTCACACTCGGTCTCCAACACAGCCGTCAACACTTGGAACTGCTTTAACATAATCACAAACATGGTCCTGACACACACATATACAAATAACACACACAAACACCCATCGACTTTTTCTTGCAGGCATACACAATGGTTTCCTGCAAACACACACACACACACACAAAAGTCACACTGACGACAGAGCACTCACATTGGATCTCCAGCAGAGCCATGAACACTTGGAATTACCTTAACATATTCACAAACGTGGTCCCGAAACACACATGCAGAAGAAACACACAAAAACACCCTACGACTTTTTCTTACAGACATACACAATGGTATCCAGCAAAACACACACACACACACACATACACTATCACACGCACAACACAGCACTCACACTGGGTCCCCGGCATAGCCATCAACAGTTGGAACTGCCCTAACATACTCACAAACGTGGTCCCGACACACACATACACAAGAAACACACACAAACTCCCATTGACTTTTACTTACAGTCATGCACAATGGTTTCCGCAAACACACACACACACACACTATCACACTCACAACACAGCATTCACACTGGCACTTGAATCTGCCCTAACATACAAACAAACGTGGTCCCGACACACACATACACAAGAAACACACACAAACACCCATCAACATTTTGTTACAGGCAGACAGAGTGGGGTTTCCCCAAACACACACACACACACACACACTGTCACACTAACAGCACACTATGCACACTGGGCCTCGGCAGAGCCATCAACACTTGGAACTGCCCTAACATACTCACAAACGTTTTCCCGACACACACATACACAAGAAACACACACAAACACCCATCGACTTTTTCTTACAGGCATACACAACGGTTTCCCGCGAACACACACACACACAGTCACACTTACAACACAGCACTCACAATGGGTATCCAGCAGAACCATCAACACTTGGAACTGCCCTAAAATATTGACAAATGTGGTCGCGACACACACATACACATGAAACTCACACAAACATCCATCGACTTATTCTTACAGGCATACACAATGTTTTCCCGCCAACACAAACACACACAGAAACACACACTGCCACACTCACAACACAGCATTCACACTGGCACTTGGAACTGCCACAACATACTCACATACGTGGTCCCGACACACACATACACAAGAAACACACACAAACACCCATCGACTTTTTCTTAGAAGCATACACTGTGGGGTTCCCCCAAACACACACACACACAGAGACACACACACACTATCACACTCACAACACAGCACTCTCACTGGGTCTCCAGCAGAGCCATCAACACTTGGAACTGCCCTAACATATTCACAAATGTGGTCCCGACACACACATACAGAAGAAACACACACAAACACCCATGGAATTTTTCTTATAGGCATACAGACTGGTTTCCTGCAAACACACACACAGACACGCACACACACTGTCACACTCACAACACACACTCACACTGGATATCCAGCAAACTCGTGAACACTTGGAACTGCCCTCACACACTCACAAATGTGGATCTGAAACACAATACGCAAGACCACACAAATACACCCATCGACTTTTTCATACAGGCATACACAATGGTTACCCGAAAACACACACACACACACACACACTCTCACACTCACAACACAGCACTCACTCTGTACCTCGGCAGAGACATCAACACTTGGAACTGCCCTCACACACTCACAAATGTGGATCTGAAACACAATACGCAAGAACACACAAATACACCCATCGACTTTTTCATACAGGCATACACAATGGTTACCGGAAAACACACACACACACACACACTGTCACACTCGCAACACAGCCTTCACACTGGGCCTCGGCAGAGCCATCAACACTTGGAACTGCCCTAACATACTCACAAACGTTTTCCCGACACACACATACACAAGAAACACACACAAACACCCATGGAATTTTTCTTACAGGCGTACACAGGGGGTTCTGAAACACACACAGACACACACACTATCACACTCACAACACCGCACTCACACTCGGTCTCCAACACAGCCGTCAACACTTGGAACTGCTTTAACATAATCACAAACATGGTCCTGACACACACATATACAAATAACACACACAAACACCCATCGACTTTTTCTTGCAGGCATACACAATGGTTTCCTGCAAACACACACACACACACACACACACACACACACAAAAGTCACACACACGACAGAGCACTCACATTGGATCTCCAGCAGAGCCATGAACACTTGGAATTACCTTAACATATTCACAAACGTGGTCCCGAAACACACATGCAGAAGAAACACACAAAAACACCCTACGACTTTTTCTTACAGACATACACAATGGTATCCAGCAAAACACACACACACACACACACACATACACTATCACACGCACAACACAGCACTCACACTGGGTCCCCGGCATAGCCATCAACAGTTGGAACTGCCCTAACATACTCACAAACGTGGTCCCGACACACACATACACAAGAAACACACACAAACTCCCATTGACTTTTACTTACAGTCATGCACAATGGTTTCCGCAAACACACACACACACACACTATCACACTCACAACACAGCATTCACACTGGCACTTGAATCTGCCCTGACATACAAACAAACGTGGTCCCGACACACACATACACAAGAAACACACACAAACACCCATCAACATTTTGTTACAGGCAGACAGAGTGGGGTTTCCCCAAACACACACACACACACACACACTGTCACACTAACAGCACACTACGCACACTGGGCCTCGGCAGAGCCATCAACACTTGGAACTGCCCTAACATACTCACAAACGTTCTCCCGACACACACATACACAAGAAACACACACAAACACCCATCGACTTATTCTTACAGGCATACACAACGGTTTCCCGCGAACACACACACACACAGTCACACTTACAACACAGCACTCACAATGGGTATCCAGCAGAACCATCAACACTTGGAACTGCCCTAAAATATTGACAAATGTGGTCACGACACACACATACACATGAAACTCACACAAACATCCATCGCCTTATTCTTACAGGCATACACAATGTTTTCCCGCCAACACAAACACACACAGAAACACACACTGCCACACTCACAACACAGCATTCACACTGGCACTTGGAACTGCCACAACATACTCACATACGTGGTCCCGACACACACATACACAAGAAACACACACAAACACCCATCGACTTTTTCTTAGAAGCATACACTGTGGGTTTCCCCCAAACACACACACACACAGAGACACACACACACTATCACACTCACAACACAGCACTCTCACTGGGTCTCCAGCAGAGCCATCAACACTTGGAACTGCCCTAACATATTCACAAATGTGGTCCCGACACACACATACAGAAGAAACACACACAAACACCCATGGAATTTTTCTTATAGGCATACAGACTGGTTTCCTGCAAACACACACACAGACACGCACACACACTGTCACACTCACAACACACACTCACACTGGATATCCAGCAAACTCGTGAACACTTGGAACTGCCCTCACACACTCACAAATGTGGATCTGAAACACAATACGCAAGAACACACAAATACACCCATCGACTTTTTCATACAGGCATACACAATGGTTACCCGAAAACACACACACACACACACACACTCTCTCACACTCACAACACAGCACTCACTCTGTACCTCGGCAGAGACATCAACACTTGGAACTGCCCTCACACACTCACAAATGTGGATCTGAAACACAATACGCAAGAACACACAAATACACCCATCGACTTTTTCATACAGGCATACACAATGGTTATCGGAAAACTAACACACACACACACACTGTCACACTCGCAACACAGCCTTCACACTGGGCCTCGGCAGAGCCATCAACACTTGGAACTGCCCTAACATACTGACAAACGTTTTCCCGACACACACATACACAAGAAACACACACAAACACCCATCGACTTTTTCTTACAGGCGTACACAGGGGGTTCTGAAACACACACAGACACACACACACTATCACACTCACAACACAGCACTCACACTGGGTCTCCAACACAGCCGTCAACACTTGGAACTGCTTTAACATAATCACAAACATGGTCCTGACACACACATATACAAATAACACACACAAACACCCATCGACTTTTTCTTGCAGGCATACACAATGGTTTCCTGCAAACACACACACACACACACAAAAGTCACACTGACGACAGAGCACTCACATTGGATCTCCAGCAGAGCCATGAACACTTGGAATTACCTTAACATATTCACAAACGTGGTCCCGAAACACACATGCAGAAGAAACACACAAAAACACCCTACGACTTTTTCTTACAGACATACACAATGGTATCCAGCAAAACACACACACACACACACATACACTATCACACGCACAACACAGCACTCACACTGGGTCCCCGGCATAGCCATCAACAGTTGGAACTGCCCTAACATACTCACAAACGTGGTCCCGACACACACATACACAAGAAACACACACAAACTCCCATTGACTTTTACTTACAGTCATGCACAATGGTTTCCGCAAACACACACACACACACACTATCACACTCACAACACAGCATTCACACTGGCACTTGAATCTGCCCTAACATACAAACAAACGTGGTCCCGACACACACATACACAAGAAACACACACAAACACCCATCAACATTTTGTTACAGGCAGACAGAGTGGGGTTTCCCCAAACACACACACACACACACACACTGTCACACTAACAGCACACTATGCACACTGGGCCTCGGCAGAGCCATCAACACTTGGAACTGCCCTAACATACTCACAAACGTTTTCCCGACACACACATACACAAGAAACACACACAAACACCCATCGACTTTTTCTTACAGGCATACACAACGGTTTCCCGCGAACACACACACACACAGTCACACTTACAACACAGCACTCACAATGGGTATCCAGCAGAACCATCAACACTTGGAACTGCCCTAAAATATTGACAAATGTGGTCGCGACACACACATACACATGAAACTCACACAAACATCCATCGACTTATTCTTACAGGCATACACAATGTTTTCCCGCCAACACAAACACACACAGAAACACACACTGCCACACTCACAACACAGCATTCACACTGGCACTTGGAACTGCCACAACATACTCACATACGTGGTCCCGACACACACATACACAAGAAACACACACAAACACCCATCGACTTTTTCTTAGAAGCATACACTGTGGGGTTCCCCCAAACACACACACACACAGAGACACACACACACTATCACACTCACAACACAGCACTCTCACTGGGTCTCCAGCAGAGCCATCAACACTTGGAACTGCCCTAACATATTCACAAATGTGGTCCCGACACACACATACAGAAGAAACACACACAAACACCCATGGAATTTTTCTTATAGGCATACAGACTGGTTTCCTGCAAACACACACACAGACACGCACACACACTGTCACACTCACAACACACACTCACACTGGATATCCAGCAAACTCGTGAACACTTGGAACTGCCCTCACACACTCAGAAATGTGGATCTGAAACACAATACGCAAGACCACACAAATACACCCATCGACTTTTTCATACAGGCATACACAATGGTTACCCGAAAACACACACACACACACACACACACACTCTCACACTCACAACACAGCACTCACTCTGTACCTCGGCAGAGACATCAACACTTTTAACTGCCCTCACACACTCACAAATGTGGATCTGAAACACAATACGCAAGAACACACAAATACACCCATCGACTTTTTCATACAGGCATACACAATGGTTCCCGGAAAACACACACACACACACACACACACTGTCACACTCGCAACACAGCACTCACACTGGGCCTCGGCAGAGCCATCAACACTTGGAACTGCCCTAACATACTCACAAACGTTTTCCCGACACACACATACACAAGAAACACACACAAACACCCATGGAATTTTTCTTACAGGCGTACACAGGGGGTTCTGAAACACACACAGACACACACACACTATCACACTCACAACACCGCACTCACACTCGGTCTGCAACACAGCCGTCAACACTTGGAACTGCTTTAACATAATCACAAACATGGTCCTGACACACACATATACAAATAACACACACAAACACCCATCGACTTTTTCTTGCAGGCATACACAATGGTTTCCTGCAAACACACACACACACACACACACACACAAAAGTCACACACACGACAGAGCACTCACATTGGATCTCCAGCAGAGCCATGAACACTTGGAATTACCTTAACATATTCACAAACGTGGTCCCGAAACACACATGCAGAAGAAACACACAAAAACACCCTACGACTTTTTCTTACAGACATACACAATGGTATCCAGCAAAACACACACACACACACACACACATACACTATCACACGCACAACACAGCACTCACACTGGGTCCCCGGCATAGCCATCAACAGTTGGAACTGCCCTAACATACTCACAAACGTGGTCCCGACACACACATACACAAGAAACACACACAAACTCCCATTGACTTTTACTTACAGTCATGCACAATGGTTTCCGCAAACACACACACACACACACTATCACACTCACAACACAGCATTCACACTGGCACTTGAATCTGCCCTGACATACAAACAAACGTGGTCCCGACACACACATACACAAGAAACACACACAAACACCCATCAACATTTTGTTACAGGCAGACAGAGTGGGGTTTCCCCAAACACACACACACAAACACACATTGTCACACTAACAGCACACTACGCACACTGGGCCTCGGCAGAGCCATCAACACTTGGAACTGCCCTAACATACTCACAAACGTTCTCCCGACACACACATACACAAGAAACACACACAAACACCCATCGACTTTTTCTTACAGGCATACACAACGGTTTCCCGCGAACACACACACACAGAGTCACACTTACAACACAGCACTCACAATGGGTATCCAGCAGAACCATCAACACTTGGAACTGCCCTAAAATATTGACAAATGTGGTCGCGACACACACATACACATGAAACTCACACAAACATCCATCGCCTTATTCTTACAGGCATACACAATGTTTTCCCGCCAACACAAACACACACAGAAACACACACTGCCACACTCACAACACAGCATTCACACTGGCACTTGGAACTGCCACAACATACTCACATACGTGGTCCCGACACACACATACACAAGAAACACACACAAACACCCATCGACTTTTTCTTAGAAGCATACACTGTGGGGTTCCCCCAAACACACACACACACAGAGACACACACACTATCACACTCACAACACAGCACTCTCACTGGGTCTCCAGCAGAGCCATCAACACTTGGAACTGCCCTAACATATTCACAAATGTGGTCCCGACACACACATACAGAAGAAACACACACAAACACCCATGGAATTTTTCTTATAGGCATACAGACTGGTTTCCTGCAAACACACACATAGACACGCACACACACTGTCACACTCACAACACACACTCACACTGGATATCCAGCAAACTCGTGAACACTTGGAACTGCCCTCACACACTCACAAATGTGGATCTGAAACACAATACGCAAGAACACACAAATACACCCATCGACTTTTTCATACAGGCATACACAATGGTTACCCGAAAACACACACACACACACACACACACACTCTCACACTCACAACACAGCACTCACTCTGTACCTCGGTAGAGACATCAACACTTGGAACTGCCCTCACACACTCACAAATGTGGATCTGAAACACAATACGCAAGAACACACAAATACACCCATCGACTTTTTCATACAGGCATACACAATGGTTATCGGAAAACTAACACACACACACACACTGTCACACTCGCAACACAGCCTTCACACTGGGCCTCGGCAGAGCCATCAACACTTGGAACTGCCCTAACATACTGACAAACGTTTTCCCGACACACACATACACAAGAAACACACACAAACACCCATCGACTTTTTCTTACAGGCGTACACAGGGGGTTCTGAAACACACACAGACACACACACACTATCACACTCACAACACAGCACTCACACTGGGTCTCCAACACAGCCGTCAACACTTGGAACTGCTTTAACATAATCACAAACATGGTCCTGACACACACATATACAAATAACACACACAAACACCCATCGACTTTTTCTTGCAGGCATACACAATGGTTTCCTGCAAACACACACACACACACACAAAAGTCACACTGACGACAGAGCACTCACATTGGATCTCCAGCAGAGCCATGAACACTTGGAATTACCTTAACATATTCACAAACGTGGTCCCGAAACACACATGCAGAAGAAACACACAAAAACACCCTACGACTTTTTCTTACAGACATACACAATGGTATCCAGCAAAACACACACACACACACACATACACTATCACACGCACAACACAGCACTCACACTGGGTCCCCGGCATAGCCATCAACAGTTGGAACTGCCCTAACATACTCACAAACGTGGTCCCGACACACACATACACAAGAAACACACACAAACTCCCATTGACTTTTACTTACAGTCATGCACAATGGTTTCCGCAAACACACACACACACACACTATCACACTCACAACACAGCATTCACACTGGCACTTGAATCTGCCCTAACATACAAACAAACGTGGTCCCGACACACACATACACAAGAAACACACACAAACACCCATCAACATTTTGTTACAGGCAGACAGAGTGGGGTTTCCCCAAACACACACACACACACACACACTGTCACACTAACAGCACACTATGCACACTGGGCCTCGGCAGAGCCATCAACACTTGGAACTGCCCTAACATACTCACAAACGTTTTCCCGACACACACATACACAAGAAACACACACAAACACCCATCGACTTTTTCTTACACGCATACACAACGGTTTCCCGCGAACACACACACACACAGTCACACTTACAACACAGCACTCACAATGGGTATCCAGCAGAACCATCAACACTTGGAACTGCCCTAAAATATTGACAAATGTGGTCGCGACACACACATACACATGAAACTCACACAAACATCCATCGCCTCATTCTTACAGGCATACACAATGTTTTCCCGCCAACACAAACACACACAGAAACACACACTGCCACACTCACAACACAGCATTCACACTGGCACTTGGAACTGCCACAACATACTCACATACGTGGTCCCGACACACACATACACAAGAAACACACACAAACACCCATCGACTTTTTCTTAGAAGCATACACTGTGGGGTTCCCCCAAACACACACACACACAGAGACACACACACACTATCACACTCACAACACAGCACTCTCACTGGGTCTCCAGCAGAGCCATCAACACTTGGAACTGCCCTAACATATTCACAAATGTGGTCCCGACACACACATACAGAAGAAACACACACAAACACCCATGGAATTTTTCTTATAGGCATACAGACTGGTTTCCTGCAAACACACACACAGACACGCACACACACTGTCACACTCACAACACACACTCACACTGGATATCCAGCAAACTCGTGAACACTTGGAACTGCCCTCACACACTCAGAAATGTGGATCTGAAACACAATACGCAAGACCACACAAATACACCCATCGACTTTTTCATACAGGCATACACAATGGTTACCCGAAAACACACACACACACACACACACACACTCTCACACTCACAACACAGCACTCACTCTGTACCTCGGCAGAGACATCAACACTTGGAACTGCCCTCACACACTCACAAATGTGGATCTGAAACACAATACGCAAGAACACACAAATACACCCATCGACTTTTTCATACAGGCATACACAATGGTTACCGGAAAACACACACACACACACAAACACACACTGTCACACTCACAACACAGTACTCACACTGGGCCTCGGCAGAGCCATCAACACTTGGAACTGCCCTAACATACTCACAAACGTTTTCCCGACACACACATACACAAGAAACACACACAAACACCCATGGAATTTTTCTTACAGGCGTACACAGGGGGTTCTGAAACACACACAGACACACACACACTATCACACTCACAACACCGCACTCACACTCGGTCTGCAACACAGCCGTCAACACTTGGAACTGCTTTAACATAATCACAAACATGGTCCTGACACACACATATACAAATAACACACACAAACACCCATCGACTTTTTCTTGCAGGCATACACAATGGTTTCCTGCAAACACACACACACACACACACACACACAAAAGTCACACACACGACAGAGCACTCACATTGGATCTCCAGCAGAGCCATGAACACTTGGAATTACCTTAACATATTCACAAACGTGGTCCCGAAACACACATGCAGAAGAAACACACAAAAACACCCTACGACTTTTTCTTACAGACATACACAATGGTATCCAGCAAAACACACACACACACACACACACATACACTATCACACGCACAACACAGCACTCACACTGGGTCCCCGGCATAGCCATCAACAGTTGGAACAGCCCTAACATACTCACAAACGTGGTCCCGACACACACATACACAAGAAACACACACAAACTCCCATTGACTTTTACTTACAGTCATGCACAATGGTTTCCGCAAACACACACACACACACACTATCACACTCACAACACAGCATTCACACTGGCACTTGAATCTGCCCTGACATACAAACAAACGTGGTCCCGACACACACATACACAAGAAACACACACAAACACCCATCAACATTTTGTTACAGGCAGACAGGGTGGGGTTTCCCCAAACACACACACACACACACACACTGTCACACTAACAGCACACTACGCACACTGGGCCTCGGCAGAGCCATCAACACTTGGAACTGCCCTAACATACTCACAAACGTTCTCCCGACACACACATACACAAGAAACACACACAAACACCCATCGACTTTTTCTTACAGGCATACACAACGGTTTCCCGCGAACACACACACACACAGTCACACTTACAACACAGCACTCACAATGGGTATCCAGCAGAACCATCAACACTTGGAACTGCCCTAAAATATTGACAAATGTGGTCGCGACACACACATACACATGAAACTCACACAAACATCCATCGCCTTATTCTTACAGGCATACACAATGTTTTCCCGCCAACACAAACACACACAGAAACACACACTGCCACACTCACAACACAGCATTCACACTGGCACTTGGAACTGCCACAACATACTCACATACGTGGTCCCGACACACACATACACAAGAAACACACACAAACACCCATCGACTTTTTCTTAGAAGCATACACTGTGGGGTTCCCCCAAACACACACACACACAGAGACACACACACACTATCACACTCACAACACAGCACTCTCACTGGGTCTCCAGCAGAGCCATCAACACTTGGAACTGCCCTAACATATTCACAAATGTGGTCCCGACACACACATACAGAAGAAACACACACAAACACCCATGGAATTTTTCTTATAGGCATACAGACTGGTTTCCTGCAAACACACACACAGACACGCACACACACTGTCACACTCACAACACACACTCACACTGGATATCCAGCAAACTCGTGAACACTTGGAACTGCCCTCACACACTCACAAATGTGGATCTGAAACACAATACGCAAGAACACACAAATACACCCATCGACTTTTTCATACAGGCATACACAATGGTTACCCGAAAACACACACACACACACACACACACTCTCACACTCACAACACAGCACTCACTCTGTACCTCGGCAGAGACATCAACACTTGGAACTGCCCTCACACACTCACAAATGTGGATCTGAAACACAATACGCAAGAACACACAAATACACCCATCGACTTTTTCATACAGGCATACACAATGGTTACCGGAAAACACACACACACACACACACTGTCACACTCGCAACACAGCCTTCACACTGGGCCTCGGCAGAGCCATCAACACTTGGAACTGCCTTAACATACTGACAAACGTTTTCCCGACACACACATACACAAGAAACACACACAAACACCCATCGACTTTTTCTTACAGGCGTACACAGGGGGTTCTGAAACACACACAGACACACACACACTATCACACTCACAACACAGCACTCACACTGGGTCTCCAACACAGCCGTCAACACTTGGAACTGCTTTAACATAATCACAAACATGGTCCTGACACACACATATACAAATAACACACACAAACACCCATCGACTTTTTCTTGCAGGCATACACAATGGTTTCCTGCAAACACACACACACACACACAAAAGTCACACTGACGACAGAGCACTCACATTGGATCTCCAGCAGAGCCATGAACACTTGGAATTACCTTAACATATTCACAAACGTGGTCCCGAAACACACATGCAGAAGAAACACACAAAAACACCCTACGACTTTTTCTTACAGACATACACAATGGTATCCAGCAAAACACACACACACACATACACTATCACACGCACAACACAGCATTCACACTGGGTCCCCGGCATAGCCATCAACAGTTGGAACTGCCCTAACATACTCACAAACGTGGTCCCGACACACACATACACAAGAAACACACACAAACTCCCATTGACTTTTACTTACAGTCATGCACAATGGTTTCCGCAAACACACACACACACACACTATCACACTCACAACACAGCATTCACACTGGCACTTGAATCTGCCCTAACATACAAACAAACGTGGTCCCGACACACACATACACAAGAAACACACACAAACACCCATCAACATTTTGTTACAGGCAGACAGAGTGGGGTTTCCCCAAACACACACACACACACACACACACTGTCACACTAACAGCACACTATGCACACTGGGCCTCGGCAGAGCCATCAACACTTGGAACTGCCCTAACATACTCACAAACGTTTTCCCGACACACACATACACAAGAAACACACACAAACACCCATCGACTTTTTCTTACAGGCATACACAACGGTTTCCCGCGAACACACACACACACAGTCACACTTACAACACAGCACTCACAATGGGTATCCAGCAGAACCATCAACACTTGGAACTGCCCTAAAATATTGACAAATGTGGTCGCGACACACACATACACATGAAACTCACACACACATCCATCGACTTATTCTTACAGGCATACACAATGTTTTCCCGCCAACACAAACACACACAGAAACACACACTGCCACACTCACAACACAGCATTCACACTGGCACTTGGAACTGCCACAACATACTCACATACGTGGTCCCGACACACACATACACAAGAAACACACACAAACACCCATCGACTTTTTCTTAGAAGCATACACTGTGGGGTTCCCCCAAACACACACACACACAGAGACACACACACACTATCACACTCACAACACAGCACTCTCACTGGGTCTCCAGCAGAGCCATCAACACTTGGAACTGCCCTAACATATTCACAAATGTGGTCCCGACACACACATACAGAAGAAACACACACAAACACCCATGGAATTTTTCTTATAGGCATACAGACTGGTTTCCTGCAAACACACACACAGACACGCACACACACTGTCACACTCACAACACACACTCACACTGGATATCCAGCAAACTCGTGAACACTTGGAACTGCCCTCACACACTCAGAAATGTGGATCTGAAACACAATACGCAAGACCACACAAATACACCCATCGACTTTTTCATACAGGCATACACAATGGTTACCCGAAAACACACACACACACACACACACACACTCTCACACTCACAACACAGCACTCACTCTGTACCTCGGCAGAGACATCAACACTTGGAACTGCCCTCACACACTCACAAATGTGGATCTGAAACACAATACGCAAGAACACACAAATACACCCATCGACTTTTTCATACAGGCATACACAATGGTTATCGGAAAACTAACACACACACACACACTGTCACACTCGCAACACAGCCTTCACACTGGGCCTCGGCAGAGCCATCAACACTTGGAACTGCCCTAACATACTGACAAACGTTTTCCCGACACACACATACACAAGAAACACACACAAACACCCATCGACTTTTTCTTACAGGCGTACACAGGGGGTTCTGAAACACACACAGACACACACACACTATCACACTCACAACACAGCACTCACACTGGGTCTCCAACACAGCCGTCAACACTTGGAACTGCTTTAACATAATCACAAACATGGTCCTGACACACACATATACAAATAACACACACAAACACCCATCGACTTTTTCTTGCAGGCATACACAATGGTTTCCTGCAAACACACACACACACACACAAAAGTCACACTGACGACAGAGCACTCACATTGGATCTCCAGCAGAGCCATGAACACTTGGAATTACCTTAACATATTCACAAACGTGGTCCCGAAACACACATGCAGAAGAAACACACAAAAACACCCTACGACTTTTTCTTACAGACATACACAATGGTATCCAGCAAAACACACACACACACACACATACACTATCACACGCACAACACAGCACTCACACTGGGTCCCCGGCATAGCCATCAACAGTTGGAACTGCCCTAACATACTCACAAACGTGGTCCCGACACACACATACACAAGAAACACACACAAACTCCCATTGACTTTTACTTACAGTCATGCACAATGGTTTCCGCAAACACACACACACACACACACTATCACACTCACAACACAGCATTCACACTGGCACTTGAATCTGCCCTAACATACAAACAAACGTGGTCCCGACACACACATACACAAGAAACACACACAAACACCCATCAACATTTTGTTACAGGCAGACAGAGTGGGGTTTCCCCAAACACACACACACACACACACACTGTCACACTAACAGCACACTATGCACACTGGGCCTCGGCAGAGCCATCAACACTTGGAACTGCCCTAACATACTCACAAACGTTTTCCCGACACACACATACACAAGAAACACACACAAACACCCATCGACTTTTTCTTACAGGCATACACAACGGTTTCCCGCGAACACACACACACACAGTCACACTTACAACACAGCACTCACAATGGGTATCCAGCAGAACCATCAACACTTGGAACTGCCCTAAAATATTGACAAATGTGGTCGCGACACACACATACACATGAAACTCACACAAACATCCATCGCCTCATTCTTACAGGCATACACAATGTTTTCCCGCCAACATAAACACACACAGAAACACACACTGCCACACTCACAACACAGCATTCACACTGGCACTTGGAACTGCCACAACATACTCACATACGTGGTCCCGACACACACATACACAAGAAACACACACAAACACCCATCGACTTTTTCTTAGAAGCATACACTGTGGGGTTCCCCCAAACACACACACACACAGAGACACACACACACTATCACACTCACAACACAGCACTCTCACTGGGTCTCCAGCAGAGCCATCAACACTTGGAACTGCCCTAACATATTCACAAATGTGGTCCCGACACACACATACAGAAGAAACACACACAAACACCCATGGAATTTTTCTTATAGGCATACAGACTGGTTTCCTGCAAACACACACACAGACACGCACACACACTGTCACACTCACAACACACACTCACACTGGATATCCAGCAAACTCGTGAACACTTGGAACTGCCCTCACACACTCAGAAATGTGGATCTGAAACACAATACGCAAGACCACACAAATACACCCATCGACTTTTTCATACAGGCATACACAATGGTTACCCGAAAACACACACACACACACACACACACTCTCACACTCACAACACAGCACTCACTCTGTACCTCGGCAGAGACATCAACACTTGGAACTGCCCTCACACACTCACAAATGTGGATCTGAAACACAATACGCAAGAACACACAAATACACCCATCGACTTTTTCATACAGGCATACACAATGGTTACCGGAAAACACACACACACACACACACACACACACTGTCACACTCACAACACAGCACTCACACTGGGCCTCGGCAGAGCCATCAACACTTGGAACTGCCCTAACATACTCACAAACGTTTTCCCGACACACACATACACAAGAAACACACACAAACACCCATGGAATTTTTCTTACAGGCGTACACAGGGGGTTCTGAAACACACACAGACACACACACACTATCACACTCACAACACCGCACTCACACTCGGTCTCCAACACAGCCGTCAACACTTGGAACTGCTTTAACATAATCACAAACATGGTCCTGACACACACATATACAAATAACACACACAAACACCCATCGACTTTTTCTTGCAGGCATACACAATGGTTTCCTGCAAACACACACACACACACACACACACACACAAAAGTCACACACACGACAGAGCACTCACATTGGATCTCCAGCAGAGCCATGAACACTTGGAATTACCTTAACATATTCACAAACGTGGTCCCGAAACACACATGCAGAAGAAACACACAAAAACACCCTACGACTTTTTCTTACAGACATACACAATGGTATCCAGCAAAACACACACACACACACACACACATACACTATCACACGCACAACACAGCACTCACACTGGGTCCCCGGCATAGCCATCAAAAGTTGGAACAGCCCTAACATACTCACAAACGTGGTCCCGACACACACATACACAAGAAACACACACAAACTCCCATTGACTTTTACTTACAGTCATGCACAATGGTTTCCGCAAACACACACACACACACACTATCACACTCACAACACAGCATTCACACTGGCACTTGAATCTGCCCTGACATACAAACAAACGTGGTCCCGACACACACATACACAAGAAACACACACAAACACCCATCAACATTTTGTTACAGGCAGACAGAGTGGGGTTTCCCCAAACACACACACACACACACACACACTGTCACACTAACAGCACACTACGCACACTGGGCCTCGGCAGAGCCATCAACACTTGGAACTGCCCTAACATACTCACAAACGTTCTCCCGACACACACATACACAAGAAACACACACAAACACCCATCGACTTTTTCTTACAAGCATACACAACGGTTTCCCGCGAACACACACACACACAGTCACACTTACAACACAGCACTCACAATGGGTATCCAGCAGAACCATCAACACTTGGAACTGCCCTAAAATATTGACAAATGTGGTCGCGACACACACATACACATGAAACTCACACAAACATCCATCGACTTATTCTTACAGGCATACACAATGTTTTCCCGCCAACACAAACACACACAGAAACACACACTGCCACACTCACAACACAGCATTCACACTGGCACTTGGAACTGCCACAACATACTCACATACGTGGTCCCGACACACACATACACAAGAAACACACACAAACACCCATCGACTTTTTCTTAGAAGCATACACTGTGGGGTTCCCCCAAACACACACACACACAGAGACACACACACACTATCACACTCACAACACAGCACTCTCACTGGGTCTCCAGCAGAGCCATCAACACTTGGAACTGCCCTAACATATTCACAAATGTGGTCCCGACACACACATACAGAAGAAACACACACAAACACCCATGGAATTTTTCTTATAGGCATACAGACTGGTTTCCTGCAAACACACACACAGACACGCACACACACTGTCACACTCACAACACACACTCACACTGGATATCCAGCAAACTCGTGAACACTTGGAACTGCCCTCACACACTCACAAATGTGGATCTGAAACACAATACGCAAGAACACACAAATACACCCATCGACTTTTTCATACAGGCATACACAATGGTTACCCGAAAACACACACACACACACACACACACTCTCACACTCACAACACAGCACTCACTCTGTACCTCGGCAGAGACATCAACACTTGGAACTGCCCTCACACACTCACAAATGTGGATCTGAAACACAATACGCAAGAACACACAAATACACCCATCGACTTTTTCATACAGGCATACACAATGGTTACCGGAAAACACACACACACACACACACTGTCACACTCGCAACACAGCCTTCACACTGGGCCTCGGCAGAGCCATCAACACTTGGAACTGCCTTAACATACTGACAAACGTTTTCCCGACACACACATACACAAGAAACACACACAAACACCCATCGACTTTTTCTTACAGGCGTACACAGGGGGTTCTGAAACACACACAGACACACACACACTATCACACTCACAACACAGCACTCACACTGGGTCTCCAACACAGCCGTCAACACTTGGAACTGCTTTAACATAATCACAAACATGGTCCTGACACACACATATACAAATAACACACACAAACACCCATCGACTTTTTCTTGCAGGCATACACAATGGTTTCCTGCAAACACACACACACACACACAAAAGTCACACTGACGACAGAGCACTCACATTGGATCTCCAGCAGAGCCATGAACACTTGGAATTACCTTAACATATTCACAAACGTGGTCCCGAAACACACATGCAGAAGAAACACACAAAAACACCCTACGACTTTTTCTTACAGACATACACAATGGTATCCAGCAAAACACACACACACACACACATACACTATCACACGCACAACACAGCATTCACACTGGGTCCCCGGCATAGCCATCAACAGTTGGAACTGCCCTAACATACTCACAAACGTGGTCCCGACACACACATACACAAGAAACACACACAAACTCCCATTGACTTTTACTTACAGTCATGCACAATGGTTTCCGCAAACACACACACACACACACTATCACACTCACAACACAGCATTCACACTGGCACTTGAATCTGCCCTAACATACAAACAAACGTGGTCCCGACACACACATACACAAGAAACACACACAAACACCCATCATCATTTTGTTACAGGCAGACAGAGTGGGGTTTCCCCAAACACACACACACACACACACACACTGTCACACTAACAGCACACTATGCACACTGGGCCTCGGCAGAGCCATCAACACTTGGAACTGCCCTAACATACTCACAAACGTTTTCCCGACACACACATACACAAGAAACACACACAAACACCCATCGACTTTTTCTTACAGGCATACACAACGGTTTCCCGCGAACACACACACACACAGTCACACTTACAACACAGCACTCACAATGGGTATCCAGCAGAACCATCAACACTTGGAACTGCCCTAAAATATTGACAAATGTGGTCGCGACACACACATACACATGAAACTCACACACACATCCATCGACTTATTCTTACAGGCATACACAATGTTTTCTCGCCAACACAAACACACACAGAAACACACACTGCCACACTCACAACACAGCATTCACACTGGCACTTGGAACTGCCACAACATACTCACATACGTGGTCCCGACACACACATACACAAGAAACACACACAAACACCCATCGACTTTTTCTTAGAAGCATACACTGTGGGGTTCCCCCAAACACACACACACACAGAGACACACACACACTATCACACTCACAACACAGCACTCTCACTGGGTCTCCAGCAGAGCCATCAACACTTGGAACTGCCCTAACATATTCACAAATGTGGTCCCGACACACACATACAGAAGAAACACACACAAACACCCATGGAATTTTTCTTATAGGCATACAGACTGGTTTCCTGCAAACACACACACAGACACGCACACACACTGTCACACTCACAACACACACTCACACTGGATATCCAGCAAACTCGTGAACACTTGGAACTGCCCTCACACACTCACAAATGTGGATCTGAAACACAATACGCAAGACCACACAAATACACCCATCGACTTTTTCATACAGGCATACACAATGGTTACCCGAAAACACACACACACACACACACACACACTCTCACACTCACAACACAGCACTCACTCTGTACCTCGGCAGAGACATCAACACTTGGAACTGCCCTCACACACTCACAAATGTGGATCTGAAACACAATACGCAAGAACACACAAATACACCCATCGACTTTTTCATACAGGCATACACAATGGTTACCGGAAAACACACACACACACACACACACACACTGTCACACTCGCAACACAGCACTCACACTGGGCCTCGGCAGAGCCATCAACACTTGGAACTGCCCTAACATACTCACAAACGTTTTCCCGACACACACATACACAAGAAACACACACAAACACCCATGGAATTTTTCTTACAGGCGTACACAGGGGGTTCTGAAACACACACAGACACACACACACTATCACACTCACAACACCGCACTCACACTCGGTCTCCAACACAGCCGTCAACACTTGGAACTGCTTTAACATAATCACAAACATGGTCCTGACACACACATATACAAATAACACACACAAACACCCATCGACTTTTTCTTGCAGGCATACACAAAGGTTTCCTGCAAACACACACACACACACACACACACACACAAAAGTCACACACACGACAGAGCACTCACATTGGATCTCCAGCAGAGCCATGAACACTTGGAATTACCTTAACATATTCACAAACGTGGTCCCGAAACACACATGCAGAAGAAACACACAAAAACACCCTACGACTTTTTCTTACAGACATACACAATGGTATCCAGCAAAACACACACACACACACACACACATACACTATCACACGCACAACACAGCACTCACACTGGGTCCCCGGCATAGCCATCAACAGTTGGAACTGCCCTAACATACTCACAAATGTGGTCCCGACACACACATACACAAGAAACACACACAAACTCCCATTGACTTTTACTTACAGTCATGCACAATGGTTTCCGCAAACACACACACACACACACTATCACACTCACAACACAGCATTCACACTGGCACTTGAATCTGCCCTGACATACAAACAAACGTGGTCCCGACACACACATACACAAGAAACACACACAAACACCCATCAACATTTTGTTACAGGCAGACAGAGTGGGGTTTCCCCAAACACACACACACACACACACACTGTCACACTAACAGCACACTACGCACACTGGGCCTCGGCAGAGCCATCAACACTTGGAACTGCCCTAACATACTCACAAACGTTCTCCCGACACACACATACACAAGAAACACACACAAACACCCATCGACTTTTTCTTACAGGCATACACAACGGTTTCCCGCGAACACACACACACACAGTCACACTTACAACACAGCACTCACAATGGGTATCCAGCAGAACCATCAACACTTGGAACTGCCCTAAAATATTGACAAATGTGGTCGCGACACACACATACACATGAAACTCACACAAACATCCATCGACTTATTCTTACAAGCATACACAATGTTTTCCCGCCAACACAAACACACACAGAAACACACACTGCCACACTCACAACACAGCATTCACACTGGCACTTGGAACTGCCACAACATACTCACATACGTGGTCCCGACACACACATACACAAGAAACACACACAAACACCCATCGACTTTTTCTTAGAAGCATACACTGTGGGGTTCCCCCAAACACACACACACACAGAGACACACACACACTATCACACTCACAACACAGCACTCTCACTGGGTCTCCAGCAGAGCCATCAACACTTGGAACTGCCCTAACATATTCACAAATGTGGTCCCGACACACACATACAGAAGAAACACACACAAACACCCATGGAATTTTTCTTATAGGCATACAGACTGGTTTCCTGCAAACACACACACAGACACGCACACACACTGTCACACTCACAACACACACTCACACTGGATATCCAGCAAACTCGTGAACACTTGGAACTGCCCTCACACACTCACAAATGTGGATCTGAAACACAATACGCAAGACCACACAAATACACCCATCGACTTTTTCATACAGGCATACACAATGGTTACCCGAAAACACACACACACACACACACACACTCTCACACTCACAACACAGCACTCACTCTGTACCTCGGCAGAGACATCAACACTTGGAACTGCCCTCACACACTCACAAATGTGGATCTGAAACACAATACGCAAGAACACACAAATACACCCATCGACTTTTTCATACAGGCATACACAATGGTTACCGGAAAACACACACACACACACACACACTGTCACTCTCGCAACACAGCACTCACACTGGGCCTCGGCAGAGCCATCAACACTTGGAACTGCCCTAACATACTCACAAACGTTTTCCCGACACACACATACACAAGAAACACACACAAACACCCATGGAATTTTTCTTACAGGCGTACACAGGGGGTTCTGAAACACACACAGACACACACACACTATCACACTCACAACACCGCACTCACACTCGGTCTCCAACACAGCCGTCAACACTTGGAACTGCTTTAACATAATCACAAACATGGTCCTGACACACACATATACAAATAACACACACAAACACCCATCGACTTTTTCTTGCAGGCATACACAATGGTTTCCTGCAAACACACACACACACACACACACACACAAAAGTCACACACACGACAGAGCACTCACATTGGATCTCCAGCAGAGCCATGAACACTTGGAATTACCTTAACATATTCACAAACGTGGTCCCGAAACACACATGCAGAAGAAACACACAAAAACACCCTACGACTTTTTCTTACAGACATACACAATGGTATCCAGCAAAACACACACACACACACACACATACACTATCACACGCACAACACAGCACTCACACTGGGTCCCCGGCATAGCCATCAACAGTTGGAACTGCCCTAACATACTCACAAATGTGGTCCCGACACACACATACACAAGAAACACACACAAACTCCCATTGACTTTTACTTACAGTCATGCACAATGGTTTCCGCAAACACACACACACACACACTATCACACTCACAACACAGCATTCACACTGGCACTTGAATCTGCCCTGATATACAAACAAACGTGGTCCCGACACACACATACACAAGAAACACACACAAACACCCATCAACATTTTGTTACAGGCAGACAGAGTGGGGTTTCCCCAAACACACACACACACACACACTGTCACACTAACAGCACACTACGCACACTGGGCCTCGGCAGAGCCATCAACACTTGGAACTGCCCTAACATACTCACAAACGTTCTCCCGACACACACATACACAAGAAACACACACAAACACCCATCGACTTTTTCTTACAGGCATACACAACGGTTTCCCGCGAACACACACACACACAGTCACACTTACAACACAGCACTCACAATGGGTATCCAGCAGAACCATCAACACTTGGAACTGCCCTAAAATATTGACAAATGTGGTCGCGACACACACATACACATGAAACTCACACAAACATCCATCGCCTTATTCTTACAGGCATACACAATGTTTTCCCGCCAACACAAACACACACAGAAACACACACTGCCACACTCACAACACAGCATTCACACTGGCACTTGGAACTGCCACAACATACTCACATACGTGGTCCCGACACACACATACACAAGAAACACACACAAACACCCATCGACTTTTTCTTAGAAGCATACACTGTGGGTTTCCCCCAAACACACACACACACAGAGACACACACACACTATCACACTCACAACACAGCACTCTCACTGGGTCTCCAGCAGAGCCATCAACACTTGGAACTGCCCTAACATATTCACAAATGTGGTCCCGACACACACATACAGAAGAAACACACACAAACACCCATGGAATTTTTCTTATAGGCATACAGACTGGTTTCCTGCAAACACACACACAGACACGCACACACACTGTCACACTCACAACACACACTCACACTGGATATCCAGCAAACTCGTGAACACTTGGAACTGCCCTCACACACTCACAAATGTGGATCTGAAACACAATACGCAAGACCACACAAATACACCCATCGACTTTTTCATACAGGCATACACAATGGTTACCCGAAAACACACACACACACACACACACACACTCTCACACTCACAACACAGCACTCACTCTGTACCTCGGCAGAGACATCAACACTTGGAACTGCCCTCACACACTCACAAATGTGGATCTGAAACACAATATGCAAGAACACACAAATACACCCATCGACTTTTTCATACAGGCATACACAATGGTTATCGGAAAACTAACACACACACACACACTGTCACACTCGCAACACAGCCTTCACACTGGGCCTCGGCAGAGCCATCAACACTTGGAACTGCCCTAACATACTCACAAACGTTTTCCCGACACACACATACACAAGAAACACACACAAACACCCATCGACTTTTTCTTACAGGCGTACACAGGGGGTTCTGAAACACACACAGACACACACACACTATCACACTCACAACACAGCACTCACACTGGGTCTCCAACACAGCCGTCAACACTTGGAACTGCTTTAACATAATCACAAACATGGTCCTGACACACACATATACAAATAACACACACAAACACCCATCGACTTTTTCTTGCAGGCATACACAATGGTTTCCTGCAAACACACACACACACACACAAAAGTCACACTGACGACAGAGCACTCACATTGGATCTCCAGCAGAGCCATGAACACTTGGAATTACCTTAACATATTCACAAACGTGGTCCCGAAACACACATGCAGAAGAAACACACAAAAACACCCTACGACTTTTTCTTACAGACATACACAATGGTATCCAGCAAAACACACACACACACACACATACACTATCACACGCACAACACAGCATTCACACTGGGTCCCCGGCATAGCCATCAACAGTTGGAACTGCCCTAACATACTCACAAACGTGGTCCCGACACACACATACACAAGAAACACACACAAACTCCCATTGACTTTTACTTACAGTCATGCACAATGGTTTCCGCAAACACACACACACACACACTATCACACTCACAACACAGCATTCACACTGGCACTTGAATCTGCCCTAACATACAAACAAACGTGGTCCCGACACACACATACACAAGAAACACACACAAACACCCATCAACATTTTGTTACAGGCAGACAGAGTGGGGTTTCCCCAAACACACACACACACACACACACACTGTCACACTAACAGCACACTATGCACACTGGGCCTCGGCAGAGCCATCAACACTTGGAACTGCCCTAACATACTCACAAACGTTTTCCCGACACACACATACACAAGAAACACACACAAACACCCATCGACTTTTTCTTACAGGCATACACAACGGTTTCCCGCGAACACACACACACACAGTCACACTTACAACACAGCACTCACAATGGGTATCCAGCAGAACCATCAACACTTGGAACTGCCCTAAAATATTGACAAATGTGGTCGCGACACACACATACACATGAAACTCACACACACATCCATCGACTTATTCTTACAGGCATACACAATGTTTTCCCGCCAACACAAACACACACAGAAACACACACTGCCACACTCACAACACAGCATTCACACTGGCACTTGGAACTGCCACAACATACTCACATACGTGGTCCCGACACACACATACACAAGAAACACACACAAACACCCATCGACTTTTTCTTAGAAGCATACACTGTGGGGTTCCCCCAAACACACACACACACAGAGACACACACACACTATCACACTCACAACACAGCACTCTCACTGGGTCTCCAGCAGAGCCATCAACACTTGGAACTGCCCTAACATATTCACAAATGTGGTCCCGACACACACATACAGAAGAAACACACACAAACACCCATGGAATTTTTCTTATAGGCATACAGACTGGTTTCCTGCAAACACACACACAGACACGCACACACACTGTCACACTCACAACACACACTCACACTGGATATCCAGCAAACTCGTGAACACTTGGAACTGCCCTCACACACTCAGAAATGTGGATCTGAAACACAATACGCAAGACCACACAAATACACCCATCGACTTTTTCATACAGGCATACACAATGGTTACCCGAAAACACACACACACACACACACACACTCTCACACTCACAACACAGCACTCACTCTGTACCTCGGCAGAGACATCAACACTTGGAACTGCCCTCACACACTCACAAATGTGGATCTGAAACACAATACGCAAGAACACACAAATACACCCATCGACTTTTTCATACAGGCATACACAATGGTTACCGGAAAACACACACACACACACACACACTGTCACACTCGCAACACAGCACTCACACTGGGCCTCGGCAGAGCCATCAACACTTGGAACTGCCCTAACATACTCACAAACGTTTTCCCGACACACACATACACAAGAAACACACACAAACACCCATGGAATTTTTCTTACAGGCGTACACAGGGGGTTCTGAAACACACACAGACACACACACACTATCACACTCACAACACCGCACTCACACTCGGTCTCCAACACAGCCGTCAACACTTGGAACTGCTTTAACATAATCACAAACATGGTCCTGACACACACATATACAAATAACACACACAAACACCCATCGACTTTTTCTTGCAGGCATACACAATGGTTTCCTGCAAACACACACACACACACACACACACACAAAAGTCACACACACGACAGAGCACTCACATTGGATCTCCAGCAGAGGCATGAACACTTGGAATTACCTTAACATATTCACAAACGTGGTCCCGAAACACACATGCAGAAGAAACACACAAAAACACCCTACGACTTTTTCTTACAGACATACACAATGGTATCCAGCAAAACACACACACACACACACACATACACTATCACACGCACAACACAGCACTCACACTGGGTCCCCGGCATAGCCATCAACAGTTGGAACTGCCCTAACATACTCACAAATGTGGTCCCGACACACACATACACAAGAAACACACACAAACTCCCATTGACTTTTACTTACAGTCATGCACAATGGTTTCCGCAAACACACACACACACACACTATCACACTCACAACACAGCATTCACACTGGCACTTGAATCTGCCCTGACATACAAACAAACGTGGTCCCGACACACACATACACAAGAAACACACACAAACACCCATCAACATTTTGTTACAGGCAGACAGAGTGGGGTTTCCCCAAACACACACACACACACACACACTGTCACACTAACAGCACACTACGCACACTGGGCCTCGGCAGAGCCATCAACACTTGGAACTGCCCTAACATACTCACAAACGTTCTCCCGACACACACATACACAAGAAACACACACAAACACCCATCGACTTTTTCTTACAGGCATACACAACGGTTTCCCGCGAACACACACACACACAGTCACACTTACAACACAGCACTCACAATGGGTATCCAGCAGAACCATCAACACTTGGAACTGCCCTAAAATATTGACAAATGTGGTCGCGACACACACATACACATGAAACTCACACAAACATCCATCGCCTTATTCTTACAGGCATACACAATGTTTTCCCGCCAACACAAACACACACAGAAACACACACTGCCACACTCACAACACAGCATTCACACTGGCACTTGGAACTGCCACAACATACTCACATACGTGGTCCCGACACACACATACACAAGAAACACACACAAACACCCATCGACTTTTTCTTAGAAGCATACACTGTGGGTTTCCCCCAAACACACACACACACAGAGACACACACACACTATCACACTCACAACACAGCACTCTCACTGGGTCTCCAGCAGAGCCATCAACACTTGGAACTGCCCTAACATATTCACAAATGTGGTCCCGACACACACATACAGAAGAAACACACACAAACACCCATGGAATTTTTCTTATAGGCATACAGACTGGTTTCCTGCAAACACACACACAGACACGCACACACACTGTCACACTCACAACACACACTCACACTGGATATCCAGCAAACTCGTGAACACTTGGAACTGCCCTCACACACTCACAAATGTGGATCTGAAACACAATACGCAAGAACACACAAATACACCCATCGACTTTTTCATACAGGCATACACAATGGTTACCCGAAAACACACACACACACACACACACACACACTCTCACACTCACAACACAGCACTCACTCTCTACCTCGGCAGAGACATCAACACTTGGAACTGCCCTCACACACTCACAAATGTGGATCTGAAACACAATACGCAAGAACACACAAATACACCCATCGACTTTTTCATACAGGCATACACAATGGTTATCGGAAAACTAACACACACACACACACTGTCACACTCGCAACACAGCCTTCACACTGGGCCTCGGCAGAGCCATCAACACTTGGAACTGCCCTAACATACTCACAAACGTTTTCCCGACACACACATACACAAGAAACACACACAAACACCCATCGACTTTTTCTTACAGGCGTACACAGGGGGTTCTGAAACACACACAGACACACACACACTATCACACTCACAACACAGCACTCACACTGGGTCTCCAACACAGCCGTCAACACTTGGAACTGCTTTAACATAATCACAAACATGGTCCTGACACACACATATACAAATAACACACACAAACACCCATCGACTTTTTCTTGCAGGCATACACAATGGTTTCCTGCAAACACACACACACACACACAAAAGTCACACTGACGACAGAGCACTCACATTGGATCTCCAGCAGAGCCATGAACACTTGGAATTACCTTAACATATTCACAAACGTGGTCCCGAAACACACATGCAGAAGAAACACACAAAAACACCCTACGACTTTTTCTTACAGACATACACAATGGTATCCAGCAAAACACACACACACACACACATACACTATCACACGCACAACACAGCACTCACACTGGGTCCCCGGCATAGCCATCAACAGTTGGAACTGCCCTAACATACTCACAAACGTGGTCCCGACACACACATACACAAGAAACACACACAAACTCCCATTGACTTTTACTTACAGTCATGCACAATGGTTTCCGCAAACACACACACACACACACTATCACACTCACAACACAGCATTCACACTGGCACTTGAATCTGCCCTAACATACAAACAAACGTGGTCCCGACACACACATACACAAGAAACACACACAAACACCCATCAACATTTTGTTACAGGCAGACAGAGTGGGGTTTCCCCAAACACACACACACACACACACACTGTCACACTAACAGCACACTATGCACACTGGGCCTCGGCAGAGCCATCAACACTTGGAACTGCCCTAACATACTCACAAACGTTTTCCCGACACACACATACACAAGAAACACACACAAACACCCATCGACTTTTTCTTACAGGCATACACAACGGTTTCCCGCGAACACACACACACACAGTCACACTTACAACACAGCACTCACAATGGGTATCCAGCAGAACCATCAACACTTGGAACTGCCCTAAAATATTGACAAATGTGGTCGCGACACACACATACACATGAAACTCACACACACATCCATCGACTTATTCTTACAGGCATACACAATGTTTTCCCGCCAACACAAACACACACAGAAACACACACTGCCACACTCACAACACAGCATTCACACTGGCACTTGGAACTGCCACAACATACTCACATACGTGGTCCCGACACACACATACACAAGAAACACACACAAACACCCATCGACTTTTTCTTAGAAGCATACACTGTGGGGTTCCCCCAAACACACACACACACAGAGACACACACACACTATCACACTCACAACACAGCACTCTCACTGGGTCTCCAGCAGAGCCATCAACACTTGGAACTGCCCTAACATATTCACAAATGTGGTCCCGACACACACATACAGAAGAAACACACACAAACACCCATGGAATTTTTCTTATAGGCATACAGACTGGTTTCCTGCAAACACACACACAGACACGCACACACACTGTCACACTCACAACACACACTCACACTGGATATCCAGCAAACTCGTGAACACTTGGAACTGCCCTCACACACTCACAAATGTGGATCTGAAACACAATACGCAAGAACACACAAATACACCCATCGACTTTTTCATACAGGCATACACAATGGTTACCCGAAAACACACACACACACACACACACACACTCTCACACTCACAACACAGCACTCACTCTGTACCTCGGCAGAGACATCAACACTTGGAACTGCCCTCACACACTCACAAATGTGGATCTGAAACACAATACGCAAGAACACACAAATACACCCATCGACTTTTTCATACAGGCATACACAATGGTTATCGGAAAACTAACACACACACACACACTGTCACACTCGCAACACAGCCTTCACACTGGGCCTCGGCAGAGCCATCAACACTTGGAACTGCCCTAACATACTCACAAACGTTTTCCCGACACACACATACACAAGAAACACACACAAACACCCATCGACTTTTTCTTACAGGCGTACACAGGGGGTTCTGAAACACACACAGACACACACACACTATCACACTCACAACACAGCACTCACACTGGGTCTCCAACACAGCCGTCAACACTTGGAACTGCTTTAACATAATCACAAACATGGTCCTGACACACACATATACAAATAACACACACAAACACCCATCGACTTTTTCTTGCAGGCATACACAATGGTTTCCTGCAAACACACACACACACACAAAAGTCACACTGACGACAGAGCACTCACATTGGATCTCCAGCAGAGCCATGAACACTTGGAATTACCTTAACATATTCACAAACGTGGTCCCGAAACACACATGCAGAAGAAACACACAAAAACACCCTACGACTTTTTCTTACAGACATACACAATGGTATCCAGCAAAACACACACACACACACACATACACTATCACACGCACAACACAGCACTCACACTGGGTCCCCGGCATAGCCATCAACAGTTGGAACTGCCCTAACATACTCACAAACGTGGTCCCGACACACACATACACAAGAAACACACACAAACTCCCATTGACTTTTACTTACAGTCATGCACAATGGTTTCCGCAAACACACACACACACACACTATCACACTCACAACACAGCATTCACACTGGCACTTGAATCTGCCCTAACATACAAACAAACGTGGTCCCGACACACACATACACAAGAAACACACACAAACACCCATCAACATTTTGTTACAGGCAGACAGAGTGGGGTTTCCCCAAACACACACACACACACACACACTGTCACACTAACAGCACACTATGCACACTGGGCCTCGGCAGAGCCATCAACACTTGGAACTGCCCTAACATACTCACAAACGTTTTCCCGACACACACATACACAAGAAACACACACAAACACCCATCGACTTTTTCTTACAGGCATACACAACGGTTTCCCGTGAACACACACACACACAGTCACACTTACAACACAGCACTCACAATGGGTATCCAGCAGAACCATCAACACTTGGAACTGCCCTAAAATATTGACAAATGTGGTCGCGACACACACATACACATGAAACTCACACAAACATCCATCGCCTCATTCTTACAGGCATACACAATGTTTTCCCGCCAACACAAACACACACAGAAACACACACTGCCACACTCACAACACAGCATTCACACTGGCACTTGGAACTGCCACAACATACTCACATACGTGGTCCCGACACACACATACACAAGAAACACACACAAACACCCATCGACTTTTTCTTAGAAGCATACACTGTGGGGTTCCCCCAAACACACACACACACAGAGACACACACACACTATCACACTCACAACACAGCACTCTCACTGGGTCTCCAGCAGAGCCATCAACACTTGGAACTGCCCTAACATATTCACAAATGTGGTCCCGACACACACATACAGAAGAAACACACACAAACACCCATGGAATTTTTCTTATAGGCATACAGACTGGTTTCCTGCAAACACACACACAGACACGCACACACACTGTCACACTCACAACACACACTCACACTGGATATCCAGCAAACTCGTGAACACTTGGAACTGCCCTCACACACTCAGAAATGTGGATCTGAAACACAATACGCAAGACCACACAAATACACCCATCGACTTTTTCATACAGGCATACACAATGGTTACCCGAAAACACACACACACACACACACACACTCTCACACTCACAACACAGCACTCACTCTGTACCTCGGCAGAGACATCAACACTTGGAACTGCCCTCACACACTCACAAATGTGGATCTGAAACACAATACGCAAGAACACACAAATACACCCATCGACTTTTTCATACAGGCATACACAATGGTTACCGGAAAACACACACACACACACACACACACACACTGTCACACTCACAACACAGCACTCACACTGGGCCTCGGCAGAGCCATCAACACTTGGAACTGCCCTAACATACTCACAAACGTTTTCCCGACACACACATACACAAGAAACACACACAAACACCCATGGAATTTTTCTTACAGGCGTACACAGGGGGTTCTGAAACACACACAGACACACACACACTATCACACTCACAACACCGCACTCACACTCGGTCTCCAACACAGCCGTCAACACTTGGAACTGCTTTAACATAATCACAAACATGGTCCTGACACACACATATACAAATAACACACACAAACACCCATCGACTTTTTCTTGCAGGCATACACAATGGTTTCCTGCAAACACACACACACACACACACACACACAAAAGTCACACACACGACAGAGCACTCACATTGGATCTCCAGCAGAGGCATGAACACTTGGAATTACCTTAACATATTCACAAACGTGGTCCCGAAACACACATGCAGAAGAAACACACAAAAACACCCTACGACTTTTTCTTACAGACATACACAATGGTATCCAGCAAAACACACACACACACACACACACATACACTATCACACGCACAACACAGCACTCACACTGGGTCCCCGGCATAGCCATCAACAGTTGGAACTGCCCTAACATACTCACAAATGTGGTCCCGACACACACATACACAAGAAACACACACAAACTCCCATTGACTTTTACTTACAGTCATGCACAATGGTTTCCGCAAACACACACACACACACACTATCACACTCACAACACAGCATTCACACTGGCACTTGAATCTGCCCTGACATACAAACAAACGTGGTCCCGACACACACATACACAAGAAACACACACAAACACCCATCAACATTTTGTTACAGGCAGACAGAGTGGGGTTTCCCCAAACACACACACACACACACACACTGTCACACTAACAGCACACTACGCACACTGGGCCTCGGCAGAGCCATCAACACTTGGAACTGCCCTAACATACTCACAAACGTTCTCCCGACACACACATACACAAGAAACACACACAAACACCCATCGACTTTTTCTTACAGGCATACACAACGGTTTCCCGCGAACACACACACACACAGTCACACTTACAACACAGCACTCACAATGGGTATCCAGCAGAACCATCAACACTTGGAACTGCCCTAAAATATTGACAAATGTGGTCGCGACACACACATACACATGAAACTCACACAAACATCCATCGCCTCATTCTTACAGGCATACACAATGTTTTCCCGCCAACACAAACACACACAGAAACACACACTGCCACACTCACAACACAGCATTCACACTGGCACTTGGAACTGCCACAACATACTCACATACGTGGTCCCGACACACACATACACAAGAAACACACACAAACACCCATCGACTTTTTCTTAGAAGCATACACTGTGGGGTTCCCCCAAACACACACACACACAGAGACACACACACACTATCACACTCACAACACAGCACTCTCACTGGGTCTCCAGCAGAGCCATCAACACTTGGAACTGCCCTAACATATTCACAAATGTGGTCCCGACACACACATACAGAAGAAACACACACAAACACCCATGGAATTTTTCTTATAGGCATACAGACTGGTTTCCTGCAAACACACACACAGACACGCACACACACTGTCACACTCACAACACACACTCACACTGGATATCCAGCAAACTCGTGAACACTTGGAACTGCCCTCACACACTCACAAATGTGGATCTGAAACACAATACGCAAGAACACACAAATACACCCATCGACTTTTTCATACAGGCATACACAATGGTTACCCGAAAACACACACACACACACACACACACACTCTCACACTCACAACACAGCACTCACTCTGTACCTCGGCAGAGACATCAACACTTGGAACTGCCCTCACACACTCACAAATGTGGATCTGAAACACAATACGCAAGAACACACAAATACACCCATCGACTTTTTCATACAGGCATACACAATGGTTATCGGAAAACTAACACACACACACACACTGTCACACTCGCAACACAGCCTTCACACTGGGCCTCGGCAGAGCCATCAACACTTGGAACTGCCCTAACATACTCACAAACGTTTTCCCGACACACACATACACAAGAAACACACACAAACACCCATCGACTTTTTCTTACAGGCGTACACAGGGGGTTCTGAAACACACACAGACACACACACACTATCACACTCACAACACAGCACTCACACTGGGTCTCCAACACAGCCGTCAACACTTGGAACTGCTTTAACATAATCACAAACATGGTCCTGACACACACATATACAAATAACACACACAAACACCCATCGACTTTTTCTTGCAGGCATACACAATGGTTTCCTGCAAACACACACACACACACACAAAAGTCACACTGACGACAGAGCACTCACATTGGATCTCCAGCAGAGCCATGAACACTTGGAATTACCTTAACATATTCACAAACGTGGTCCCGAAACACACATGCAGAAGAAACACACAAAAACACCCTACGACTTTTTCTTACAGACATACACAATGGTATCCAGCAAAACACACACACACACACACATACACTATCACACGCACAACACAGCACTCACACTGGGTCCCCGGCATAGCCATCAACAGTTGGAACTGCCCTAACATACTCACAAACGTGGTCCCGACACACACATACACAAGAAACACACACAAACTCCCATTGACTTTTACTTACAGTCATGCACAATGGTTTCCGCAAACACACACACACACACACTATCACACTCACAACACAGCATTCACACTGGCACTTGAATCTGCCCTAACATACAAACAAACGTGGTCCCGACACACACATACACAAGAAACACACACAAACACCCATCAACATTTTGTTACAGGCAGACAGAGTGGGGTTTCCCCAAACACACACACACACACACACACTGTCACACTAACAGCACACTATGCACACTGGGCCTCGGCAGAGCCATCAACACTTGGAACTGCCCTAACATACTCACAAACGTTTTCCCGACACACACATACACAAGAAACACACACAAACACCCATCGACTTTTTCTTACAGGCATACACAACGGTTTCCCGCGAACACACACACACACAGTCACACTTACAACACAGCACTCACAATGGGTATCCAGCAGAACCATCAACACTTGGAACTGCCCTAAAATATTGACAAATGTGGTCGCGACACACACATACACATGAAACTCACACACACATCCATCGACTTATTCTTACAGGCATACACAATGTTTTCCCGCCAACACAAACACACACAGAAACACACACTGCCACACTCACAACACAGCATTCACACTGGCACTTGGAACTGCCACAACATACTCACATACGTGGTCCCGACACACACATACACAAGAAACACACACAAACACCCATCGACTTTTTCTTAGAAGCATACACTGTGGGGTTCCCCCAAACACACACACACACAGAGACACACACACACTATCACACTCACAACACAGCACTCTCACTGGGTCTCCAGCAGAGCCATCAACACTTGGAACTGCCCTAACATATTCACAAATGTGGTCCCGACACACACATACAGAAGAAACACACACAAACACCCATGGAATTTTTCTTATAGGCATACAGACTGGTTTCCTGCAAACACACACACAGACACGCACACACACTGTCACACTCACAACACACACTCACACTGGATATCCAGCAAACTCGTGAACACTTGGAACTGCCCTCACACACTCAGAAATGTGGATCTGAAACACAATACGCAAGACCACACAAATACACCCATCGACTTTTTCATACAGGCATACACAATGGTTACCCGAAAACACACACACACACACACACTCTCACACTCACAACACAGCACTCACTCTGTACCTCGGCAGAGACATCAACACTTGGAACTGCCCTCACACACTCACAAATGTGGATCTGAAACACAATACGCAAGAACACACAAATACACCCATCGACTTTTTCATACAGGCATACACAATGGTTACCGGAAAACACACACACACACACACACACACTGTCACACTCGCAACACAGCACTCACACTGGGCCTCGGCAGAGCCATCAACACTTGGAACTGCCCTAACATACTCACAAACGTTTTCCCGACACACACATACACAAGAAACACACACAAACACCCATGGAATTTTTCTTACAGGCGTACACAGGGGGTTCTGAAACACACACAGACACACACACACTATCACACTCACAACACCGCACTCACACTCGGTCTCCAACACAGCCGTCAACACTTGGAACTGCTTTAACATAATCACAAACATGGTCCTGACACACACATATACAAATAACACACACAAACACCCATCGACTTTTTCTTGCAGGCATACACAATGGTTTCCTGCAAACACACACACACACACACACACACACACAAAAGTCACACACACGACAGAGCACTCACATTGGATCTCCAGCAGAGCCATGAACACTTGGAATTACCTTAACATATTCACAAACGTGGTCCCGAAACACACATGCAGAAGAAACACACAAAAACACCCTACGACTTTTTCTTACAGACATACACAATGGTATCCAGCAAAACACACACACACACACACACACATACACTATCACACGCACAACACAGCACTCACACTGGGTCCCCGGCATAGCCATCAACAGTTGGAACTGCCCTAACATACTCACAAATGTGGTCCCGACACACACATACACAAGAAACACACACAAACTCCCATTGACTTTTACTTACAGTCATGCACAATGGTTTCCGCAAACACACACACACACACACTATCACACTCACAACACAGCATTCACACTGGCACTTGAATCTGCCCTGACATACAAACAAACGTGGTCCCGACACACACATACACAAGAAACACACACAAACACCCATCAACATTTTGTTACAGGCAGACAGAGTGGGGTTTCCCCAAACACACACACACACACACACACACTGTCACACTAACAGCACACTACGCACACTGGGCCTCGGCAGAGCCATCAACACTTGGAACTGCCCTAACATACTCACAAACGTTCTCCCGACACACACATACACAAGAAACACACACAAACACCCATCGACTTTTTCTTACAGGCATACACAACGGTTTCCCGCGAACACACACACACACAGTCACACTTACAACACAGCACTCACAATGGGTATCCAGCAGAACCATCAACACTTGGAACTGCCCTAAAATATTGACAAATGTGGTCGCGACACACACATACACATGAAACTCACACAAACATCCATCGCCTTATTCTTACAGGCATACACAATGTTTTCCCGCCAACACAAACACACACAGAAACACACACTGCCACACTCACAACACAGCATTCACACTGGCACTTGGAACTGCCACAACATACTCACATACGTGGTCCCGACACACACATACACAAGAAACACACACAAACACCCATCGACTTTTTCTTAGAAGCATACACTGTGGGGTTCCCCCAAACACACACACACACAGAGACACACACACACTATCACACTCACAACACAGCACTCTCACTGGGTCTCCAGCAGAGCCATCAACACTTGGAACTGCCCTAACATATTCACAAATGTGGTCCCGACACACACATACAGAAGAAACACACACAAACACCCATGGAATTTTTCTTATAGGCATACAGACTGGTTTCCTGCAAACACACACACAGACACGCACACACACTGTCACACTCACAACACACACTCACACTGGATATCCAGCAAACTCGTGAACACTTGGAACTGCCCTCACACACTCACAAATGTGGATCTGAAACACAATACGCAAGAACACACAAATACACCCATCGACTTTTTCATACAGGCATACACAATGGTTACCCGAAAACACACACACACACACACACACACACTCTCACACTCACAACACAGCACTCACTCTGTACCTCGGCAGAGACATCAACACTTGGAACTGCCCTCACACACTCACAAATGTGGATCTGAAACACAATACGCAAGAACACACAAATACACCCATCGACTTTTTCATACAGGCATACACAATGGTTATCGGAAAACTAACACACACACACACACTGTCACACTCGCAACACAGCCTTCACACTGGGCCTCGGCAGAGCCATCAACACTTGGAACTGCCCTAACATACTCACAAACGTTTTCCCGACACACACATACACAAGAAACACACACAAACACCCATCGACTTTTTCTTACAGGCGTACACAGGGGGTTCTGAAACACACACAGACACACACACACTATCACACTCACAACACAGCACTCACACTGGGTCTCCAACACAGCCGTCAACACTTGGAACTGCTTTAACATAATCACAAACATGGTCCTGACACACACATATACAAATAACACACACAAACACCCATCGACTTTTTCTTGCAGGCATACACAATGGTTTCCTGCAAACACACACACACACACACAAAAGTCACACTGACGACAGAGCACTCACATTGGGTCTCCAGCAGAGCCATAAACACTTGGAATTACCTTAACATATTCACAAACGTGGTCCCGAAACACACATGCAGAAGAAACACACAAAAACACCCTACGACTTTTTCTTACAGACATACACAATGGTATCCAGCAAAACACACACACACACACACATACACTATCACACGCACAACACAGCACTCACACTGGGTCCCCGGCATAGCCATCAACAGTTGGAACTGCCCTAACATACTCACAAACGTGGTCCCGACACACACATACACAAGAAACACACACAAACTCCCATTGACTTTTACTTACAGTCATGCACAATGGTTTCCGCAAACACACACACACACACACTATCACACTCACAACACAGCATTCACACTGGCACTTGAATCTGCCCTAACATACAAACAAACGTGGTCCCGACACACACATACACAAGAAACACACACAAACACCCATCAACATTTTGTTACAGGCAGACAGAGTGGGGTTTCCCCAAACACACACACACACACACACACACACACTGTCACACTAACAGCACAGTACGCACACTGGGCCTCGGCAGAGCCATCAACACTTGGAACTGCCCTAACATACTCACAAACGTTTTCCCGACACACACATACACAAGAAACACACACAAACACCCATCGACTTTTTCTTACAGGCATACAGAACGGTTTCCCACGAACACACACACACAGAGTCACACTTACAACACAGCACTCACAATGGGTATCCAGCAGAACCATCAACACTTGGAACTGCCCTAAAATATTGACAAATGTGGTCGCGACACACACATACACATGAAACTCACACACACATCCATCGACTTATTCTTACAGGCATACACAATGTTTTCCCGCCAACACAAACACACACAGAAACACACACTGCCACACTCACAACACAGCATTCACACTGGCACTTGGAACTGCCACAACATACTCACATACGTGGTCCCGACACACACATACACAAGAAACACACACAAACACCCATCGACTTTTTCTTAGAAGCATACACTGTGGGGTTCCCCCAAACACACACACACACAGAGACACACACACACTATCACACTCACAACACAGCACTCTCCCTGGGTCTCCAGCAGAGCCATCAACACTTGGAACTGCCCTAACATATTCACAAATGTGGTCCCGACACACACATACAGAAGAAACACACACAAACACCCATGGAATTTTTCTTATAGGCATACAGACTGGTTTCCTGCAAACACACACACAGACACGCACACACACTGTCACACTCACAACACACACTCACACTGGATATCCAGCAAACTCATGAACACTTGGAACTGCCCTCACACACTCACAAATGTGGATCTGAAACACAATACGCAAGAACACACAAATACACCCATCGACTTTTTCATACAGGCATACACAATGGTTACCCGAAAACACACACACACACACACACTCTCACACTCACAACACAGCACTCACTCTGTACCTCGGCAGAGACATCAACACTTGGAACTGCCCTCACACACTCACAAATGTGGATCTGAAACACAATACGCAAGAACACACAAATACACCCATCGACTTTTTCATACAGGCATACACAATGGTTACCGGAAAACACACACACACACACACACACACACACACTGTCACACTCGCAACACAGCACTCACACTGGGCCTCGGCAGAGCCATCAACACTTGGAACTGCCCTAACATACTCACAAACGTTTTCCCGACACACACATACACAAGAAACACACACAAACACCCATGGAATTTTTCTTACAGGCGTACACAGGGGGTTCTGAAACACACACAGACACACACACACTATCACACTCATAACACCGCACTCACACTGGGTCTCCAACACAGCCGTCAACACTTGGAACTGCTTTAACATAATCACAAACATGGTCCTGACACACACATATACAAATAACACACACAAACACCCATCGACTTTTTCTTGCAGGCATACACAATGGTTTCCTGCAAACACACACACACACACACACACAAAAGTCACACTCACGACAGAGCACTCACATTGGATCTCCAGCAGAGCCATGAACACTTGGAATTACCTTAACATATTCACAGACGTGGTCCCGAAACACACATGCAGAAGAAACACACAAAAACACCCTACGACTTTTTCTTACAGACATACACAATGGTATCCAGCAAAACACACACACACACACACACACATACACTATCACACGCACAACACAGCACTCACACTGGGTCCCCGGCATAGCCATCAACAGTTGGAACTGCCCTAACATACTCACAAACGTGGTCCCGACACACACATACACAAGAAACACACACAAACTCCCATTGACTCTTACTTACAGTCATGCACAATGGTTTCCGCAAACACACACACACACACTATCACACTCACAACACAGCATTCACACTGGCACTTGAATCTGCCCTAACATACAAACAAACGTGGTCCCGACACACACATACACAAGAAACACACACAAACACCCATCAACATTTTGTTACAGGCAGACAGAGTGGGGTTTCCCCAAACACACACACACGCACACACACACACACTGTCACACTAACAGCACAGTACGCACACTGGGCCTCGGCAGAGCCATCAACACTTGGAACTGCCCTAACATACTCACAAACGTTTTCCCGACACACACATACACAAGAAACACACACAAACACCCATCGACTTTTCTTACAGGCATACACAACGGTTTCCCACGAACACACACACACAGAGTCACACTTACAACACAGCACTCACAATGGGTATCCAGCAGAACCATCAACACTTGGAACTGCCCTAAAATATTGACAAATGTGGTCGCGACACACACATACACATGAAACTCACACACACATCCATCGACTTATTCTTACAGGCATACACAATGTTTTCCCGCCAACACAAACACACACAGAAACACACACTGCCACACTCACAACACAGCATTCACACTGGCACTTGGAACTGCCACAACATACTCACATACGTGGTCCCGACACACACATACACAAGAAACACACACAAACACCCATCGACTTTTTCTTAGAAGCATACACTGTGGGGTTCCCCCAAACACACACACACACAGAGACACACACACACTATCACACTCACAACACAGCACTCTCCCTGGGTCTCCAGCAGAGCCATCAACACTTGGAACTGCCCTAACATATTCACAAATGTGGTCCCGACACACACATACAGAAGAAACACACACAAACACCCATGGAATTTTTCTTATAGGCATACAGACTGGTTTCCTGCAAACACACACACAGACACGCACACACACTGTCACACTCACAACACACACTCACACTGGATATCCAGCAAACTCATGAACACTTGGAACTGCCCTCACACACTCAGAAATGTGGATCTGAAACACAATACGCAAGAACACACAAATACACCCATCGACTTTTTCATACAGGCATACACAATGGTTACCCGAAAACACACACACACACACACACTCTCACACTCACAACACAGCACTCACTCTGTACCTCGGCAGAGACATCAACACTTGGAACTGCCCTCACACACTCACAAATGTGGATCTGAAACACAATACGCAAGAACACACAAATACACCCATCGACTTTTTCATACAGGCATACACAATGGTTACCGGAAAACACACACACACACACACACACACTGTCACACTCGCAACACAGCACTCACACTGGGCCTCGGCAGAGCCATCAACACTTGGAACTGCCCTAACATACTCACAAACGTTTTCCCGACACACACATACACAAGAAACACACACAAACACCCATGGAATTTTTCTTACAGGCGTACACAGGGGGTTCTGAAACACACACAGACACACACACACTATCACACTCACAACACCGCACTCACACTGGGTCTCCAACACAGCCGTCAACACTTGGAACTGCTTTAACATAATCACAAACATGGTCCTGACACACACATATACAAATAACACACACAAACACCCATCGACTTTTTCTTGCAGGCATACACAATGGTTTCCAGCAAACACACACACACACACACACACACACAAAAGTCACACTCACGACAGAGCACTCACATTGGATCTCCAGCAGAGCCATGAACACTTGGAATTACCTTAACATATTCACAGACGTGGTCCCGAAACACACATGCAGAAGAAACACACAAAAACACCCTACGACTTTTTCTTACAGACATACACAATGGTATCCAGCAAAACACACACACACACACACACATACACTATCACACGCACAACACAGCACTCACACTGGGTCCCCGGCATAGCCATCAACAGTTGGAACTGCCCTAACATACTCACAAACGTGGTACCGACACACACATACACAAGAAACACACACAAACTCCCATTGACTCTTACTTACAGTCATGCACAATGGTTTCCGCAAACACACACACACACACACTATCACACTCACAACACAGCATTCACACTGGCACTTGAATCTGCCCTAACATACAAACAAACGTGGTCCCGACACACACATACACAAGAAACACACACAAACACCCATCAACATTTTGTTACAGGCAGACAGAGTGGGGTTTCCCCAAACACACACACACACACACACACACACACTGTCACACTAACAGCACAGTACGCACACTGGGCCTCGGCAGAGCCATCAACACTTGGAACTGCCCTAACATACTCACAAACGTTTTCCCGACACACACATACACAAGAAACACACACAAACACCCATCGACTTTTTCTTACAGGCATACACAACGGTTTCCCACGAACACACACACACAGAGTCACACTTACAACACAGCACTCACAATGGGTATCCAGCAGAACCATCAACACTTGGAACTGCCCTAAAATATTGACAAATGTGGTCACGACACACACATACACATGAAACTCACACACACATCCATCGACTTATTCTTACAGGCATACACAATGTTTTCCCGCCAACACAAACACACACAGAAACACACACTGCCACACTCACAACACAGCATTCACACTGGCACTTGGAACTGCCACAACATACTCACATACGTGGTCCCGACACACACATACACAAGAAACACACACAAACACCCATCGACTTTTTCTTAGAAGCATACACTGTGGGGTTCCCCCAAACACACACACACACAGAGACACACACACTATCACACTCACAACACAGCACTCTCACTGGGTCTCCAGCAGAGCCATCAACACTTGGAACTGCCCTAACATATTCACAAATGTGGTCCCGACACACACATACAGAAGAAACACACACAAACACCCATGGAATTTTTCTTATAGGCATACAGACTGGTTTCCTGCAAACACACACACAGACACGCACACACACTGTCACACTCACAACACACACTCACACTGGATATCCAGCAAACTCATGAACACTTGGAACTGCCCTCACACACTCACAAATGTGGATCTGAAACACAATACGCAAGAACACACAAATACACCCATCGACTTTTTCATACAGGCATACACAATGGTTACCCGAAAACACACACACACACACACACTCTCACACTCACAACACAGCACTCACTCTGTACCTCGGCAGAGACATCAACACTTGGAACTGCCCTCACACACTCACAAATGTGGATCTGAAACACAATACGCAAGAACACACAAATACACCCATCGACTTTTTCATACAGGCATACACAATGGTTACCGGAAAACACACACACACACACACACACTGTCACACTCGCAACACAGCACTCACACTGGGCCTCGGCAGAGCCATCAACACTTGGAACTGCCCTAACATACTCACAAACGTTTTCCCGACACACACATACACAAGAAACACACACAAACACCCATGGAATTTTTCTTACAGGCGTACACAGGGGGTTCTGAAACACACACAGACTCACACACACACTATCACACTCACAACACCGCACTCACACTGGGTCTCCAACACAGCCGTCAACACTTGGAACTGCTTTAACATAATCACAAACATGGTCCTGACACACACATATACAAATAACACACACAAACACCCATCGACTTTTTCTTGCAGGCATACACAATGGTTTCCTGCAAACACACACACACACACACACACACAAAAGTCACACTCACGACAGAGCACTCACATTGGATCTCCAGCAGAGCCATGAACACTTGGAATTACCTTAACATATTCACAGACGTGGTCCCGAAACACACATGCAGAAGAAACACACAAAAACACCCTACGACTTTTTCTTACAGACATACACAATGGTATCCAGCAAAACACACACACGCACACACACATACACTATCACACGCACAACACAGCACTCACACTGGGTCCCCAGCATAGAAATCAACAGTTGGAACTGCCCTAACATACTCACAAACGTGGTCCCAACACACACATACACAAGAAACACACACAAACTCCCATTGACTTTTACTTACAGTCATGCACAATGGTTTCCGCAAACACACACACACACACTATCACACTCACAACACAGCATTCACACTGGCACTTGAATCTGCCCTAACATACAAACAAACGTGGTCCCGACACACACATACACAAGAAACACACACAAACACCCATCGACTTTTTCTTACAGGCATACACAACGGTTTCCCGCGAACACACACACACACAGTCACACTTACAACACAGCACTCACAATGGGTATCCAGCAGAACCATCAACACTTGGAACTGCCCTAAAATATTGACAAATGTGGTCGCGACACACACATACACATGAAACTCACACAAACATCCATCGCCTTATTCTTACAGGCATACACAATGTTTTCCCGCCAACACAAACACACACAGAAACACACACTGCCACACTCACAACACAGCATTCACACTGGCAGTTGGAACTGCCACAACATACTCACATACGTGGTCTCGACACACACATACACAAGAAACACACACAAACACCCATCGACTTTTTCTTAGAAGCATACACTGTGGGGTTCCCCCAAACACACACACACACAGAGACACACACACACTATCACACTCACAACACAGCACTCTCACTGGGTCTCCAGCAGAGCCATCAACACTTGGAACTGCCCTAACATATTCACAAATGTGGTCCCGACACACACATACAGAAGAAACACACACAAACACCCATGGAATTTTTCTTATAGGCATACAGACTGGTTTCCTGCAAACACACACACAGACACGCACACACACTGTCACACTCACAACACACACTCACACTGGATATCCAGCAAACTCATGAACACTTGGAACTGCCCTCACACACTCACAAATGTGGATCTGAAACACAATACGCAAGAACACACAAATACACCCATCGACTTTTTCATACAGGCATACACAATGGTTACCCGAAAACACACACACACACACACACTCTCACACTCACAACACAGCACTCACTCTGTACCTCGGCAGAGACATCAACACTTGGAACTGCCCTCACACACTCACAAATGTGGATCTGAAACACAATACGCAAGAACACACAAATACACCCATCGACTTTTTCATACAGGCATACACAATGGTTACCGGAAAACACACACACACACACACACACACTGTCACACTCGCAACACAGCACTCACACTGGGCCTCGGCAGAGCCATCAACACTTGGAACTGCCCTAACATACTCACAAACGTTTTCCCGACACACACATACACAAGAAACACACACAAACACCCATGGAATTTTTCTTACAGGCGTACACAGGGGGTTCTGAAACACACACAGACACACACACACACTATCACACTCACAACACCGCACTCACACTGGGTCTCCAACACAGCCGTCAACACTTGGAACTGCTTTAACATAATCACAAACATGGTCCTGACACACACATATACAAATAACACACACAAACACCCATCGACTTTTTCTTGCAGGCATACACAATGGTTTCCTGCAAACACACACACACACACACACACACAAAAGTCACACTCACGACAGAGCACTCACATTGGATCTCCAGCAGAGCCATGAACACTTGGAATTACCTTAACATATTCACAGACGTGGTCCCGAAACACACATGCAGAAGAAACACACAAAAACACCCTACGACTTTTTCTTACAGACATACACAATGGTATCCAGCAAAACACACACACGCACACACACATACACTATCACACGCACAACACAGCACTCACACTGGGTCCCCGGCATAGAAATCAACAGTTGGAACTGCCCTAACATACTCACAAACGTGGTCCCAACACACACATACACAAGAAACACACACAAACTCCCATTGACTTTTACTTACACTCATGCACAATGGTTTCCGCAAACACACACACACACACTATCACACTCACAACACAGCATTCACACTGGCACTTGAATCTGCCCTAACATACAAACAAACGTGGTCCCGACACACACATACACAAGAAACACACACAAACACCCATCGACTTTTTCTTACAGGCATACACAACGGTTTCCCGCGAACACACACACACACAGTCACACTTACAACACAGCACTCACAATGGGTATCCAGCAGAACCATCAACACTTGGAACTGCCCTAAAATATTGACAAATGTGGTCGCGACACACACATACACATGAAACTCACACAAACATCCATCGCCTTATTCTTACAGGCATACACAATGTTTTCCCGCCAACACAAACACACACAGAAACACACACTGCCACACTCACAACACAGCATTCACACTGGCAGTTGGAACTGCCACAACATACTCACATACGTGGTCTCGACACACACATACACAAGAAACACACACAAACACCCATCGACTTTTTCTTAGAAGCATACACTGTGGGGTTCCCCCAAACACACACACACACAGAGACACACACACACTATCACACTCACAACACAGCACTCTCACTGGGTCTCCAGCAGAGCCATCAACACTTGGAACTGCCCTAACATATTCACAAATGTGGTCCCGACACACACATACAGAAGAAACACACACAAACACCCATGGAATTTTTCTTATAGGCATATAGACTGGTTTCCTGCAAACACACACAGAGACACGCACACACACTGTCACACTCACAACACACACTCACACTGGATATCCAGCAAACTCATGAACACTTGGAACTGCCCTCACACACTCAGAAATGTGGATCTGAAACACAATACGCAAGAACACACAAATACACCCATCGACTTTTTCATACAGGCATACACAATGGTTACCCGAAAACACACACACACACACACACACACTCTCACACTCACAACACAGCACTCACTCTGTACCTCGGCAGAGACATCAACACTTGGAACTGCCCTCACGCACTCACAAATGTGGATCTGAAACACAATACGCAAGAACACACAAATACACCCATCGACTTTTTCATACAGGCATACACAATGGTTACCGGAAAACACACACACACACACACACACACACTGTCACACTCGCAACACAGCACTCACACTGGGCCTCGGCAGAGCCATCAACACTTGGAACTGCCCTAACATACTCACAAACGTTTTCCCGACACACACATACACAAGAAACACACACAAACACCCATGGAATTTTTCTTACAGGCGTACACAGGGGGTTCTGAAACACACACAGACACACACACACTATCACACTCACAACACCGCACTCACACTGGGTCTCCAACACAGCCGTCAACACTTGGAACTGCTTTAACATAATCACAAACATGGTCCTGACACACACATATACAAATAACACACACAAACACCCATCGACTTTTTTTGCAGGCATACACAATGGTTTCCTGCAAACACACACACACACACACACACACACACACACACACAAAAGTCACACTCACGACAGAGCACTCACATTGGATCTCCAGCAGAGCCATGAACACTTGGAATTACCTTAACATATTCACAAACGTGGTCCCGAAACACACATGCAGAAGAAACACACAAAAACACCCTACGACTTTTTCTTACAGACATACACAATGGTATCCAGCAAAACACACACACACACACACACATACACTATCACACGCACAACACAGCACTCACACTGGGTCCCCGGCATAGCCATCAACAGTTGGAACTGCCCTAACATACTCACAAACGTGGTCCCGACACACACATACACAAGAAACACACACAAACTCCCATTGACTTTTACTTACAGTCATGCACAATGGTTTCCGCAAACACACACACACACACACTATCACACTCACAACACAGCATTCACACTGGCACTTGAATCTGCCCTAACATACAAACAAACGTGGTCCCGACACACACATACACAAGAAACACACACAAACACCCATCAACATTTTGTTACAGGCAGACAGAGTGGGGTTTCCCCAAACACACACACACACACACACACACACACACTGTCACACTAACAGCACAGTACGCACACTGGGCCTCGGCAGAGCCATCAACACTTGGAACTGCCCTAACATACTCACAAACGTTTTCCCGACACACACATACACAAGAAACACACACAAACCCCCATCGACTTTTTCTTACAGGCATACACAACGGTTTCCCGCGAACACACACACACAGAGTCACACTTACAACACAGCACTCACAATGGGTATCCAGCAGAACCATCAACACTTGGAACTGCCCTAAAATATTGACAAATGTGGTCGCGACACACACATACACATGAAACTCACACAAACATCCATCGACTTATTCTTACAGGCATACACAATGTTTTCCCGCCAACACAAACACACACAGAAACACACACTGCCACACTCACAACACAGCATTCACACTGGCACTTGGAACTGCCACAACATACTCACATACGTGGTCCCGACACACACATACACAAGAAACACACACAAACACCCATCGACTTTTTCTTAGAAGCATACACTGTGGGGTTCCCCCAAACACACACACACACAGAGACACACACACACTATCACACTCACAACACAGCACTCTCACTGGGTCTCCAGCAGAGCCATCAACACTTGGAACTGCCCTAACATATTCACAAATGTGGTCCCGACACACACATACAGAAGAAACACACACAAACACCCATGGAATTTTTCTTATAGGCATACAGACTGGTTTCCTGCAAACACACACACAGACACGCACACACACTGTCACACTCACAACACACACTCACACTGGATATCCAGCAAACTCGTGAACACTTGGAACTGCCCTCACACACTCACAAATGTGGATCTGAAACACAATACGCAAGACCACACAAATACACCCATCGACTTTTTCATACAGGCATACACAATGGTTACCCGAAAACACACACACACACACACACACACTCTCACACTCACAACACAGCACTCACTCTGTACCTCGGCAGAGACATCAACACTTGGAACTGCCCTCACACACTCACAAATGTGGATCTGAAACACAATACGCAAGAACACACAAATACACCCATCGACTTTTTCATACAGGCATACACAATGGTTACCGGAAAACACACACACACACACACTGTCACACTCGCAACACAGCCTTCACACTGGGCCTCGGCAGAGCCATCAACACTTGGAACTGCCCTAACATACTCACAAACGTTTTCCCGACACACACATACACAAGAAACACACACAAACACCCATGGAATTTTTCTTACAGGCGTACACAGGGGGTTCTGAAACACACACAGACACACACACTATCACACTCACAACACCGCACTCACACTCGGTCTCCAACACAGCCGTCAACACTTGGAACTGCTTTAACATAATCACAAACATGGTCCTGACACACACATATACAAATAACACACACAAACACCCATCGACTTTTTCTTGCAGGCATACACAATGGTTTCCTGCAAACACACACACACACACACACACACACACACACAAAAGTCACACACACGACAGAGCACTCACATTGGATCTCCAGCAGAGCCATGAACACTTGGAATTACCTTAACATATTCACAAACGTGGTCCCGAAACACACATGCAGAAGAAACACACAAAAACACCCTACGACTTTTTCTTACAGACATACACAATGGTATCCAGCAAAACACACACACACACACACACACATACACTATCACACGCACAACACAGCATTCACACTGGGTCCCCGGCATAGCCATCAACAGTTGGAACTGCCCTAACATACTCACAAACGTGGTCCCGACACACACATACACAAGAAACACACACAAACTCCCATTGACTTTTACTTACAGTCATGCACAATGGTTTCCGCAAACACACACACACACACACACTATCACACTCACAACACAGCATTCACACTGGCACTTGAATCTGCCCTAACATACAAACAAACGTGGTCCCGACACACACATACACAAGAAACACACACAAACACCCATCAACATTTTGTTACAGGCAGACAGAGTGGGGTTTCCCCAAACACACACACACACACACACACACTGTCACACTAACAGCACACTATGCACACTGGGCCTCGGCAGAGCCATCAACACTTGGAACTGCCCTAACATACTCACAAACGTTTTCCCGACACACACATACACAAGAAACACACACAAACACCCATCGACTTTTTCTTACAGGCATACACAACGGTTTCCCGCGAACACACACACACACAGTCACACTTACAACACAGCACTCACAATGGGTATCCAGCAGAACCATCAACACTTGGAACTGCCCTAAAATATTGACAAATGTGGTCGCGACACACACATACACATGAAACTCACACACACATCCATCGACTTATTCTTACAGGCATACACAATGTTTTCCCGCCAACACAAACACACACAGAAACACACACTGCCACACTCACAACACAGCATTCACACTGGCACTTGGAACTGCCACAACATACTCACATACGTGGTCCCGACACACACATACACAAGAAACACACACAAACACCCATCGACTTTTTCTTAGAAGCATACACTGTGGGGTTCCCCCAAACACACACACACACAGAGACACACACACACTATCACACTCACAACACAGCACTCTCACTGGGTCTCCAGCAGAGCCATCAACACTTGGAACTGCCCTAACATATTCACAAATGTGGTCCCGACACACACATACAGAAGAAACACACACAAACACCCATGGAATTTTTCTTATAGGCATACAGACTGGTTTCCTGCAAACACACACACAGACACGCACACACACTGTCACACTCACAACACACACTCACACTGGATATCCAGCAAACTCGTGAACACTTGGAACTGCCCTCACACACTCACAAATGTGGATCTGAAACACAATACGCAAGACCACACAAATACACCCATCGACTTTTTCATACAGGCATACACAATGGTTACCCGAAAACACACACACACACACACACACACACTCTCACACTCACAACACAGCACTCACTCTGTACCTCGGCAGAGACATCAACACTTGGAACTGCCCTCACACACTCACAAATGTGGATCTGAAACACAATACGCAAGAACACACAAATACACCCATCGACTTTTTCATACAGGCATACACAATGGTTATCGGAAAACTAACACACACACACACACTGTCACACTCGCAACACAGCCTTCACACTGGGCCTCGGCAGAGCCATCAACACTTGGAACTGCCCTAACATACTGACAAACGTTTTCCCGACACACACATACACAAGAAACACACACAAACACCCATCGACTTTTTCTTACAGGCGTACACAGGGGGTTCTGAAACACACACAGACACACACACACTATCACACTCACAACACAGCACTCACACTGGGTCTCCAACACAGCCGTCAACACTTGGAACTGCTTTAACATAATCACAAACATGGTCCTGACACACACATATACAAATAACACACACAAACACCCATCGACTTTTTCTTGCAGGCATACACAATGGTTTCCTGCAAACACACACACACACACACACAAAAGTCACACTGACGACAGAGCACTCACATTGGATCTCCAGCAGAGCCATGAACACTTGGAATTACCTTAACATATTCACAAACGTGGTCCCGAAACACACATGCAGAAGAAACACACAAAAACACCCTACGACTTTTTCTTACAGACATACACAATGGTATCCAGCAAAACACACACACACACACACATACACTATCACACGCACAACACAGCACTCACACTGGGTCCCCGGCATAGCCATCAACAGTTGGAACTGCCCTAACATACTCACAAACGTGGTCCCGACACACACATACACAAGAAACACACACAAACTCCCATTGACTTTTACTTACAGTCATGCACAATGGTTTCCGCAAACACACACACACACACACACTATCACACTCACAACACAGCATTCACACTGGCACTTGAATCTGCCCTAACATACAAACAAACGTGGTCCCGACACACACATACACAAGAAACACACACAAACACCCATCAACATTTTGTTACAGGCAGACAGAGTGGGGTTTCCCCAAACACACACACACACACACACACTGTCACACTAACAGCACACTATGCACACTGGGCCTCGGCAGAGCCATCAACACTTGGAACTGCCCTAACATACTCACAAACGTTTTCCCGACACACACATACACAAGAAACACACACAAACACCCATCGACTTTTTCTTACAGGCATACACAACGGTTTCCCGCGAACACACACACACACAGTCACACTTACAACACAGCACTCACAATGGGTATCCAGCAGAACCATCAACACTTGGAACTGCCCTAAAATATTGACAAATGTGGTCGCGACACACACATACACATGAAACTCACACAAACATCCATCGCCTCATTCTTACAGGCATACACAATGTTTTCCCGCCAACACAAACACACACAGAAACACACACTGCCACACTCACAACACAGCATTCACACTGGCACTTGGAACTGCCACAACATACTCACATACGTGGTCCCGACACACACATACACAAGAAACACACACAAACACCCATCGACTTTTTCTTAGAAGCATACACTGTGGGGTTCCCCCAAACACACACACACACAGAGACACACACACACTATCACACTCACAACACAGCACTCTCACTGGGTCTCCAGCAGAGCCATCAACACTTGGAACTGCCCTAACATATTCACAAATGTGGTCCCGACACACACATACAGAAGAAACACACACAAACACCCATGGAATTTTTCTTATAGGCATACAGACTGGTTTCCTGCAAACACACACACAGACACGCACACACACTGTCACACTCACAACACACACTCACACTGGATATCCAGCAAACTCGTGAACACTTGGAACTGCCCTCACACACTCACAAATGTGGATCTGAAACACAATACGCAAGACCACACAAATACACCCATCGACTTTTTCATACAGGCATACACAATGGTTACCCGAAAACACACACACACACACACACACACTCTCACACTCACAACACAGCACTCACTCTGTACCTCGGCAGAGACATCAACACTTGGAACTGCCCTCACACACTCACAAATGTGGATCTGAAACACAATACGCAAGAACACACAAATACACCCATCGACTTTTTCATACAGGCATACACAATGGTTACCGGAAAACACACACACACACACACACACACACACTGTCACACTCACAACACAGCACTCACACTGGGCCTCGGCAGAGCCATCAACACTTGGAACTGCCCTAACATACTCACAAACGTTTTCCCGACACACACATACACAAGAAACACACACAAACACCCATGGAATTTTTCTTACAGGCGTACACAGGGGGTTCTGAAACACACACAGACACACACACACTATCACACTCACAACACCGCACTCACACTCGGTCTCCAACACAGCCGTCAACACTTGGAACTGCTTTAACATAATCACAAACATGGTCCTGACACACACATATACAAATAACACACACAAACACCCATCGACTTTTTCTTGCAGGCATACACAATGGTTTCCTGCAAACACACACACACACACACACACACACACACAAAAGTCACACACACGACAGAGCACTCACATTGGATCTCCAGCAGAGCCATGAACACTTGGAATTACCTTAACATATTCACAAACGTGGTCCCGAAACACACATGCAGAAGAAACACACAAAAACACCCTACGACTTTTTCTTACAGACATACACAATGGTATCCAGCAAAACACACACACACACACACACACATACACTATCACACGCACAACACAGCACTCACACTGGGTCCCCGGCATAGCCATCAAAAGTTGGAACAGCCCTAACATACTCACAAACGTGGTCCCGACACACACATACACAAGAAACACACACAAACTCCCATTGACTTTTACTTACAGTCATGCACAATGGTTTCCGCAAACACACACACACACACACTATCACACTCACAGCACAGCATTCACACTGGCACTTGAATCTGCCCTGACATACAAACAAACGTGGTCCCGACACACACATACACAAGAAACACACACAAACACCCATCAACATTTTGTTACAGGCAGACAGAGTGGGGTTTCCCCAAACACACACACACACACACACACTGTCACACTAACAGCACACTACGCACACTGGGCCTCGGCAGAGCCATCAACACTTGGAACTGCCCTAACATACTCACAAACGTTCTCCCGACACACACATACACAAGAAACACACACAAACACCCATCGACTTTTTCTTACAGGCATACACAACGGTTTCCCGCGAACACACACACACACAGTCACACTTACAACACAGCACTCACAATGGGTATCCAGCAGAACCATCAACACTTGGAACTGCCCTAAAATATTGACAAATGTGGTCGCGACACACACATACACATGAAACTCACACAAACATCCATCGACTTATTCTTACAGGCATACACAATGTTTTCCCGCCAACACAAACACACACAGAAACACACACTGCCACACTCACAACACAGCATTCACACTGGCACTTGGAACTGCCACAACATACTCACATACGTGGTCCCGACACACACATACACAAGAAACACACACAAACACCCATCGACTTTTTCTTAGAAGCATACACTGTGGGGTTCCCCCAAACACACACACACACAGAGACACACACACACTATCACACTCACAACACAGCACTCTCACTGGGTCTCCAGCAGAGCCATCAACACTTGGAACTGCCCTAACATATTCACAAATGTGGTCCCGACACACACATACAGAAGAAACACACACAAACACCCATGGAATTTTTCTTATAGGCATACAGACTGGTTTCCTGCAAACACACACACAGACACGCACACACACTGTCACACTCACAACACACACTCACACTGGATATCCAGCAAACTAGTGAACACTTGGAACTGCCCTCACACACTCACAAATGTGGATCTGAAACACAATACGCAAGAACACACAAATACACCCATCGACTTTTTCATACAGGCATACACAATGGTTACCCGAAAACACACACACACACACACACTCTCACACTCACAACACAGCACTCACTCTGTACCTCGGCAGAGACATCAACACTTGGAACTGCCCTCACACACTCACAAATGTGGATCTGAAACACAATACGCAAGAACACACAAATACACCCATCGACTTTTTCATACAGGCATACACAATGGTTACCGGAAAACACACACACACACACACACTGTCACACTCGCAACACAGCCTTCACACTGGGCCTCGGCAGAGCCATCAACACTTGGAACTGCCTTAACATACTGACAAACGTTTTCCCGACACACACATACACAAGAAACACACACAAACACCCATCGACTTTTTCTTACAGGCGTACACAGGGGGTTCTGAAACACACACAGACACACACACACTATCACACTCACAACACAGCACTCACACTGGGTCTCCAACACAGCCGTCAACACTTGGAACTGCTTTAACATAATCACAAACATGGTCCTGACACACACATATACAAATAACACACACAAACACCCATCGACTTTTTCTTGCAGGCATACACAATGGTTTCCTGCAAACACACACACACACACACAAAAGTCACACTGACGACAGAGCACTCACATTGGATCTCCAGCAGAGCCATGAACACTTGGAATTACCTTAACATATTCACAAACGTGGTCCCGAAACACACATGCAGAAGAAACACACAAAAACACCCTACGACTTTTTCTTACAGACATACACAATGGTATCCAGCAAAACACACACACACACACACATACACTATCACACGCACAACACAGCATTCACACTGGGTCCCCGGCATAGCCATCAACAGTTGGAACTGCCCTAACATACTCACAAACGTGGTCCCGACACACACATACACAAGAAACACACACAAACTCCCATTGACTTTTACTTACAGTCATGCACAATGGTTTCCGCAAACACACACACACACTATCACACTCACAACACAGCATTCACACTGGCACTTGAATCTGCCCTAACATACAAACAAACGTGGTCCCGACACACACATACACAAGAAACACACACAAACACCCATCATCATTTTGTTACAGGCAGACAGAGTGGGGTTTCCCCAAACACACACACACACACACACACACTGTCACACTAACAGCACACTATGCACACTGGGCCTCGGCAGAGCCATCAACACTTGGAACTGCCCTAACATACTCACAAACGTTTTCCCGACACACACATACACAAGAAACACACACAAACACCCATCGACTTTTTCTTACAGGCATACACAACGGTTTCCCGCGAACACACACACACACAGTCACACTTACAACACAGCACTCACAATGGGTATCCAGCAGAACCATCAACACTTGGAACTGCCCTAAAATATTGACAAATGTGGTCGCGACACACACATACACATGAAACTCACACACACATCCATCGACTTATTCTTACAGGCATACACAATGTTTTCCCGCCAACACAAACACACACAGAAACACACACTGCCACACTCACAACACAGCATTCACACTGGCACTTGGAACTGCCACAACATACTCACATACGTGGTCCCGACACACACATACACAAGAAACACACACAAACACCCATCGACTTTTTCTTAGAAGCATACACTGTGGGGTTCCCCCAAACACACACACACACAGAGACACACACACACTATCACACTCACAACACAGCACTCTCACTGGGTCTCCAGCAGAGCCATCAACACTTGGAACTGCCCTAACATATTCACAAATGTGGTCCCGACACACACATACAGAAGAAACACACACAAACACCCATGGAATTTTTCTTATAGGCATACAGACTGGTTTCCTGCAAACACACACACAGACACGCACACACACTGTCACACTCACAACACACACTCACACTGGATATCCAGCAAACTCGTGAACACTTGGAACTGCCCTCACACACTCACAAATGTGGATCTGAAACACAATACGCAAGACCACACAAATACACCCATCGACTTTTTCATACAGGCATACACAATGGTTACCCGAAAACACACACACACACACACACACACACTCTCACACTCACAACACAGCACTCACTCTGTACCTCGGCAGAGACATCAACACTTGGAACTGCCCTCACACACTCACAAATGTGGATCTGAAACACAATACGCAAGAACACACAAATACACCCATCGACTTTTTCATACAGGCATACACAATGGTTACCGGAAAACACACACACACACACACACACACTGTCACACTCGCAACACAGCACTCACACTGGGCCTCGGCAGAGCCATCAACACTTGGAACTGCCCTAACATACTCACAAACGTTTTCCCGACACACACATACACAAGAAACACACACAAACACCCATGGAATTTTTCTTACAGGCGTACACAGGGGGTTCTGAAACACACACAGACACACACACACTATCACACTCACAACACCGCACTCACACTCGGTCTCCAACACAGCCGTCAACACTTGGAACTGCTTTAACATAATCACAAACATGGTCCTGACACACACATATACAAATAACACACACAAACACCCATCGACTTTTTCTTGCAGGCATACACAATGGTTTCCTGCAAACACACACACACACACACACACACAAAAGTCACACACACGACAGAGCACTCACATTGGATCTCCAGCAGAGCCATGAACACTTGGAATTACCTTAACATATTCACAAACGTGGTCCCGAAACACACATGCAGAAGAAACACACAAAAACACCCTACGACTTTTTCTTACAGACATACACAATGGTATCCAGCAAAACACACACACACACACACACATACACTATCACACGCACAACACAGCACTCACACTGGGTCCCCGGCATAGCCATCAACAGTTGGAACTGCCCTAACATACTCACAAATGTGGTCCCGACACACACATACACAAGAAACACACACAAACTCCCATTGACTTTTACTTACAGTCATGCACAATGGTTTCCGCAAACACACACACACACACACTATCACACTCACAACACAGCATTCACACTGGCACTTGAATCTGCCCTGACATACAAACAAACGTGGTCCCGACACACACATACACAAGAAACACACACAAACACCCAGCAACATTTTGTTACAGGCAGACAGAGTGGGGTTTCCCCAAACACACACACACACACACACACTGTCACACTAACAGCACACTACGCACACTGGGCCTCGGCAGAGCCATCAACACTTTGAACTGCCCTAACATACTCACAAACGTTCTCCCGACACACACATACACAAGAAACACACACAAACACCCATCGACTTTTTCTTACAGGCATACACAACGGTTTCCCGCGAACACACACACACACAGTCACACTTACAACACAGCACTCACAATGGGTATCCAGCAGAACCATCAACACTTGGAACTGCCCTAAAATATTGACAAATGTGGTCGCGACACACACATACACATGAAACTCACACAAACATCCATCGCCTTATTCTTACAGGCATACACAATGTTTTCCCGCCAACACAAACACACACAGAAACACACACTGCCACACTCACAACACAGCATTCACACTGGCACTTGGAACTGCCACAACATACTCACATACGTGGTCCCGACACACACATACACAAGAAACACACACAAACACCCATCGACTTTTTCTTAGAAGCATACACTGTGGGTTTCCCCCAAACACACACACACACAGAGACACACACACACTATCACACTCACAACACAGCACTCTCACTGGGTCTCCAGCAGAGCCATCAACACTTGGAACTGCCCTAACATATTCACAAATGTGGTCCCGACACACACATACAGAAGAAACACACACAAACACCCATGGAATTTTTCTTATAGGCATACAGACTGGTTTCCTGCAAACACACACACAGACACGCACACACACTGTCACACTCACAACACACACTCACACTGGATATCCAGCAAACTCGTGAACACTTGGAACTGCCCTCACACACTCAGAAATGTGGATCTGAAACACAATACGCAAGACCACACAAATACACCCATCGACTTTTTCATACAGGCATACACAATGGTTACCCGAAAACACACACACACACACACACACACTCTCACACTCACAACACAGCACTCACTCTGTACCTCGGCAGAGACATCAACACTTGGAACTGCCCTCACACACTCACAAATGTGGATCTGAAACACAATACGCAAGAACACACAAATACACCCATCGACTTTTTCATACAGGCATACACAATGGTTACCGGAAAACACACACACACACACACACACTGTCACACTCGCAACACAGCACTCACACTGGGCCTCGGCAGAGCCATCAACACTTGGAACTGCCCTAACATACTCACAAACGTTTTCCCGACACACACATACACAAGAAACACACACAAACACCCATGGAATTTTTCTTACAGGCGTACACAGGGGGTTCTGAAACACACACAGACACACACACACTATCACACTCACAACACCGCACTCACACTCGGTCTCCAACACAGCCGTCAACACTTGGAACTGCTTTAACATAATCACAAACATGGTCCTGACACACACATATACAAATAACACACACAAACACCCATCGACTTTTTCTTGCAGGCATACACAATGGTTTCCTGCAAACACACACACACACACACACACACACAAAAGTCACACACACGACAGAGCACTCACATTGGATCTCCAGCAGAGGCATGAACACTTGGAATTACCTTAACATATTCACAAACGTGGTCCCGAAACACACATGCAGAAGAAACACACAAAAACACCCTACGACTTTTTCTTACAGACATACACAATGGTATCCAGCAAAACACACACACACACACACACACATACACTATCACACGCACAACACAGCACTCACACTGGGTCCCCGGCATAGCCATCAACAGTTGGAACTGCCCTAACATACTCACAAATGTGGTCCCGACACACACATACACAAGAAACACACACAAACTCCCATTGACTTTTACTTACAGTCATGCACAATGGTTTCCGCAAACACACACACACACACACTATCACACTCACAACACAGCATTCACACTGGCACTTGAATCTGCCCTGACATACAATCAAACGTGGTCCCGACACACACATACACAAGAAACACACACAAACACCCATCAACATTTTGTTACAGGCAGACAGAGTGGGGTTTCCCCAAACTCACACACACACACACACACTGTCACACTAACAGCACACTACGCACACTGGGCCTCGGCAGAGCCATCAACACTTGGAACTGCCCTAACATACTCACAAACGTTCTCCCGACACACACATACACAAGAAACACACACAAACACCCATCGACTTTTTCTTACAGGCATACACAACGGTTTCCCGCGAACACACACACACACAGTCACACTTACAACACAGCACTCACAATGGGTATCCAGCAGAACCATCAACACTTGGAACTGCCCTAAAATATTGACAAATGTGGTCGCGACACACACATACACATGAAACTCACACAAACATCCATCGCCTTATTCTTACAGGCATACACAATGTTTTCCCGCCAACACAAACACACACAGAAACACACACTGCCACACTCACAACACAGCATTCACACTGGCACTTGGAACTGCCACAACATACTCACATACGTGGTCCCGACACACACATACACAAGAAACACACACAAACACCCATCGACTTTTTCTTAGAAGCATACACTGTGGGTTTCCCCCAAACACACACACACACAGAGACACACACACACTATCACACTCACAACACAGCACTCTCACTGGGTCTCCAGCAGAGCCATCAACACTTGGAACTGCCCTAACATATTCACAAATGTGGTCCCGACACACACATACAGAAGAAACACACACAAACACCCATGGAATTTTTCTTATAGGCGTACAGACTGGTTTCCTGCAAACACACACACAGACACGCACACACACTGTCACACTCACAACACACACTCACACTGGATATCCAGCAAACTCGTGAACACTTGGAACTGCCCTCACACACTCACAAATGTGGATCTGAAACACAATACGCAAGAACACACAAATACACCCATCGACTTTTTCATACAGGCATACACAATGGTTACCCGAAAACACACACACACACACACACACACACTCTCACACTCACAACACAGCACTCACTCTGTACCTCGGCAGAGACATCAACACTTGGAACTGCCCTCACACACTCACAAATGTGGATCTGAAACACAATACGCAAGAACACACAAATACACCCATCGACTTTTTCATACAGGCATACACAATGGTTATCGGAAAACTAACACACACACACACACTGTCACACTCGCAACACAGCCTTCACACTGGGCCTCGGCAGAGCCATCAACACTTGGAACTGCCCTAACATACTCACAAACGTTTTCCCGACACACACATACACAAGAAACACACACAAACACCCATCGACTTTTTCTTACAGGCGTACACAGGGGGTTCTGAAACACACACAGACACACACACACTATCACACTCACAACACAGCACTCACACTGGGTCTCCAACACAGCCGTCAACACTTGGAACTGCTTTAACATAATCACAAACATGGTCCTGACACACACATATACAAATAACACACACAAACACCCATCGACTTTTTCTTGCAGGCATACACAATGGTTTCCTGCAAACACACACACACACACACAAAAGTCACACTGACGACAGAGCACTCACATTGGATCTCCAGCAGAGCCATGAACACTTGGAATTACCTTAACATATTCACAAACGTGGTCCCGAAACACACATGCAGAAGAAACACACAAAAACACCCTACGACTTTTTCTTACAGACATACACAATGGTATCCAGCAAAACACACACACACACACACATACACTATCACACGCACAACACAGCACTCACACTGGGTCCCCGGCATAGCCATCAACAGTTGGAACTGCCCTAACATACTCACAAACGTGGTCCCGACACACACATACACAAGAAACACACACAAACTCCCATTGACTTTTACTTACAGTCATGCACAATGGTTTCCGCAAACACACACACACACACACTATCACACTCACAACACAGCATTCACACTGGCACTTGAATCTGCCCTAACATACAAACAAACGTGGTCCCGACACACACATACACAAGAAACACACACAAACACCCATCAACATTTTGTTACAGGCAGACAGAGTGGGGTTTCCCCAAACACACACACACACACACACACTGTCACACTAACAGCACACTATGCACACTGGGCCTCGGCAGAGCCATCAACACTTGGAACTGCCCTAACATACTCACAAACGTTTTCCCGACACACACATACACAAGAAACACACACAAACACCCATCGACTTTTTCTTACAGGCATACACAACGGTTTCCCGCGAACACACACACACACAGTCACACTTACAACACAGCACTCACAATGGGTATCCAGCAGAACCATCAACACTTGGAACTGCCCTAAAATATTGACAAATGTGGTCGCGACACACACATACACATGAAACTCACACAAACATCCATCGCCTCATTCTTACAGGCATACACAATGTTTTCCCGCCAACACAAACACACACAGAAACACACACTGCCACACTCACAACACAGCATTCACACTGGCACTTGGAACTGCCACAACATACTCACATACGTGGTCCCGACACACACATACACAAGAAACACACACAAACACCCATCGACTTTTTCTTAGAAGCATACACTGTGGGGTTCCCCCAAACACACACACACACAGAGACACACACACACTATCACACTCACAACACAGCACTCTCACTGGGTCTCCAGCAGAGCCATCAACACTTGGAACTGCCCTAACATATTCACAAATGTGGTCCCGACACACACATACAGAAGAAACACACACAAACACCCATGGAATTTTTCTTATAGGCATACAGACTGGTTTCCTGCAAACACACACACAGACACGCACACACACTGTCACACTCACAACACACACTCACACTGGATATCCAGCAAACTCGTGAACACTTGGAACTGCCCTCACACACTCAGAAATGTGGATCTGAAACACAATACGCAAGACCACACAAATACACCCATCGACTTTTTCATACAGGCATACACAATGGTTACCCGAAAACACACACACACACACACACACACTCTCACACTCACAACACAGCACTCACTCTGTACCTCGGCAGAGACATCAACACTTGGAACTGCCCTCACACACTCACAAATGTGGATCTGAAACACAATACGCAAGAACACACAAATACACCCATCGACTTTTTCATACAGGCATACACAATGGTTACCGGAAAACACACACACACACACACACACACACACTGTCACACTCGCAACACAGCACTCACACTGGGCCTCGGCAGAGCCATCAACACTTGGAACTGCCCTAACATACTCACAAACGTTTTCCCGACACACACATACACAAGAAACACACACAAACACCCATGGAATTTTTCTTACAGGCGTACACAGGGGGTTCTGAAACACACACAGACACACACACACTATCACACTCACAACACCGCACTCACACTCGGTCTCCAACACAGCCGTCAACACTTGGAACTGCTTTAACATAATCACAAACATGGTCCTGACACACACATATACAAATAACACAAACAAACACCCATCGACTTTTTCTTGCAGGCATACACAATGGTTTCCTGCAAACACACACACACACACACACACACACAAAAGTCACACACACGACAGAGCACTCACATTGGATCTCCAGCAGAGCCATGAACACTTGGAATTACCTTAACATATTCACAAACGTGGTCCCGAAACACACATGCAGAAGAAACACACAAAAACACCCTACGACTTTTTCTTACAGACATACACAATGGTATCCAGCAAAACACACACACACACACACACACATACACTATCACACGCACAACACAGCACTCACACTGGGTCCCCGGCATAGCCATCAACAGTTGGAACTGCCCTAACATACTCACAAATGTGGTCCCGACACACACATACACAAGAAACACACACAAACTCCCATTGACTTTTACTTACAGTCATGCACAATGGTTTCCGCAAACACACACACACACACACTATCACACTCACAACACAGCATTCACACTGGCACTTGAATCTGCCCTGACATACAAACAAACGTGGTCCCGACACACACATACACAAGAAACACACACAAACACCCATCAACATTTTGTTACAGGCAGACAGAGTGGGGTTTCCCCAAACACACACACACACACACACACTGTCACACTAACAGCACACTACGCACACTGGGCCTCGGCAGAGCCATCAACACTTGGAACTGCCCTAACATACTCACAAACGTTCTCCCGACACACACATACACAAGAAACACACACAAACACCCATCGACTTTTTCTTACAGGCATACACAACGGTTTCCCGCGAACACACACACACACAGTCACACTTACAACACAGCACTCACAATGGGTATCCAGCAGAACCATCAACACTTGGAACTGCCCTAAAATATTGACAAATGTGGTCGCGACACACACATACACATGAAACTCACACAAACATCCATCGCCTCATTCTTACAGGCATACACAATGTTTTCCCGCCAACACAAACACACACAGAAACACACACTGCCACACTCACAACACAGCATTCACACTGGCACTTGGAACTGCCACAACATACTCACATACGTGGTCCCGACACACACATACACAAGAAACACACACAAACACCCATCGACTTTTTCTTAGAAGCATACACTGTGGGTTTCCCCCAAACACACACACACACAGAGACACACACACTATCACACTCACAACACAGCACTCTCACTGGGTCTCCAGCAGAGCCATCAACACTTGGAACTGCCCTAACATATTCACAAATGTGGTCCCGACACACACATACAGAAGAAACACACACAAACACCCATGGAATTTTTCTTATAGGCATACAGACTGGTTTCCTGCAAACACACACACAGACACGCACACACACTGTCACACTCACAACACACACTCACACTGGATATCCAGCAAACTCGTGAACACTTGGAACTGCCCTCACACACTCACAAATGTGGATCTGAAACACAATACGCAAGAACACACAAATACACCCATCGACTTTTTCATACAGGCATACACAATGGTTACCCGAAAACACACACACACACACACACACACACTCTCACACTCACAACACAGCACTCACTCTGTACCTCGGCAGAGACATCAACACTTGGAACTGCCCTCACACACTCACAAATGTGGATCTGAAACACAATACGCAAGAACACACAAATACACCCATCGACTTTTTCATACAGGCATACACAATGGTTATCGGAAAACTAACACACACACACACACTGTCACACTCGCAACACAGCCTTCACACTGGGCCTCGGCAGAGCCATCAACACTTGGAACTGCCCTAACATACTCACAAACGTTTTCCCGACACACACATACACAAGAAACACACACAAACACCCATGGAATTTTTCTTACAGGCGTACACAGGGGGTTCTGAAACACACACAGACACACACACACTATCACACTCACAACACAGCACTCACACTGGGTCTCCAACACAGCCGTCAACACTTGGAACTGCTTTAACATAATCACAAACATGGTCCTGACACACACATATACAAATAACACACACAAACACCCATCGACTTTTTCTTGCAGGCATACACAATGGTTTCCTGCAAACACACACACACACACACAAAAGTCACACTGACGACAGAGCACTCACATTGGATCTCCAGCAGAGCCATGAACACTTGGAATTACCTTAACATATTCACAAACGTGGTCCCGAAACACACATGCAGAAGAAACACACAAAAACACCCTACGACTTTTTCTTACAGACATACACAATGGTATCCAGCAAAACACACACACACACACATACACTATCACACGCACAACACAGCACTCACACTGGGTCCCCGGCATAGCCATCAACAGTTGGAACTGCCCTAACATACTCACAAACGTGGTCCCGACACACACATACACAAGAAACACACACAAACTCCCATTGACTTTTACTTACAGTCATGCACAATGGTTTCCGCAAACACACACACACACACACTATCACACTCACAACACAGCATTCACACTGGCACTTGAATCTGCCCTAACATACAAACAAACGTGGTCCCGACACACACATACACAAGAAACACACACAAACACCCATCAACATTTTGTTACAGGCAGACAGAGTGGGGTTTCCCCAAACACACACACACACACACACACTGTCACACTAACAGCACACTATGCACACTGGGCCTCGGCAGAGCCATCAACACTTGGAACTGCCCTAACATACTCACAAACGTTTTCCCGACACACACATACACAAGAAACACACACAAACACCCATCGACTTTTTCTTACAGGCATACACAACGGTTTCCCGCGAACACACACACACACAGTCACACTTACAACACAGCACTCACAATGGGTATCCAGCAGAACCATCAACACTTGGAACTGCCCTAAAATATTGACAAATGTGGTCGCGACACACACATACACATGAAACTCACACAAACATCCATCGCCTCATTCTTACAGGCATACACAATGTTTTCCCGCCAACACAAACACACACAGAAACACACACTGCCACACTCACAACACAGCATTCACACTGGCACTTGGAACTGCCACAACATACTCACATACGTGGTCCCGACACACACATACACAAGAAACACACACAAACACCCATCGACTTTTTCTTAGAAGCATACACTGTGGGGTTCCCCCAAACACACACACACACAGAGACACACACACACTATCACACTCACAACACAGCACTCTCACTGGGTCTCCAGCAGAGCCATCAACACTTGGAACTGCCCTAACATATTCACAAATGTGGTCCCGACACACACATACAGAAGAAACACACACAAACACCCATGGAATTTTTCTTATAGGCATACAGACTGGTTTCCTGCAAACACACACACAGACACGCACACACACTGTCACACTCACAACACACACTCACACTGGATATCCAGCAAACTCGTGAACACTTGGAACTGCCCTCACACACTCAGAAATGTGGATCTGAAACACAATACGCAAGACCACACAAATACACCCATCGACTTTTTCATACAGGCATACACAATGGTTACCCGAAAACACACACACACACACACACACACTCTCACACTCACAACACAGCACTCACTCTGTACCTCGGCAGAGACATCAACACTTGGAACTGCCCTCACACACTCACAAATGTGGATCTGAAACACAATACGCAAGAACACACAAATACACCCATCGACTTTTTCATACAGGCATACACAATGGTTACCGGAAAACACACACACACACACACACACACACACTGTCACACTCACAACACAGCACTCACACTGGGCCTCGGCAGAGCCATCAACACTTGGAACTGCCCTAACATACTCACAAACGTTTTCCCGACACACACATACACAAGAAACACACACAAACACCCATGGAATTTTTCTTACAGGCGTACACAGGGGGTTCTGAAACACACACAGACACACACACACTATCACACTCACAACACCGCACTCACACTCGGTCTCCAACACAGCCGTCAACACTTGGAACTGCTTTAACATAATCACAAACATGGTCCTGACACACACATATACAAATAACACACACAAACACCCATCGACTTTTTCTTGCAGGCATACACAATGGTTTCCTGCAAACACACACACACACACACACACACACACAAAAGTCACACACACGACAGAGCACTCACATTGGATCTCCAGCAGAGCCATGAACACTTGGAATTACCTTAACATATTCACAAACGTGGTCCCGAAACACACATGCAGAAGAAACACACAAAAACACCCTACGACTTTTTCTTACAGACATACACAATGGTATCCAGCAAAACACACACACACACACACACACATACACTATCACACGCACAACACAGCACTCACACTGGGTCCCCGGCATAGCCATCAACAGTTGGAACTGCCCTAACATACTCACAAATGTGGTCCCGACACACACATACACAAGAAACACACACAAACTCCCATTGACTTTTACTTACAGTCATGCACAATGGTTTCCGCAAACACACACACACACACACTATCACACTCACAACACAGCATTCACACTGGCACTGGAATCTGCCCTGACATACAAACAAACGTGGTCCCGACACACACATACACAAGAAACACACACAAACACCCATCAACATTTTGTTACAGGCAGACAGAGTGGGGTTTCCCCAAACACACACACACACACACACACTGTCACACTAACAGCACACTACGCACACTGGGCCTCGGCAGAGCCATCAACACTTGGAACTGCCCTAACATACTCACAAACGTTCTCCCGACACACACATACACAAGAAACACACACAAACACCCATCGACTTTTTCTTACAGGCATACACAACGGTTTCCCGCGAACACACACACACACAGTCACACTTACAACACAGCACTCACAATGGGTATCCAGCAGAACCATCAACACTTGGAACTGCCCTAAAATATTGACAAATGTGGTCGCGACACACACATACACATGAAACTCACACAAACATCCATCGCCTCATTCTTACAGGCATACACAATGTTTTCCCGCCAACACAAACACACACAGAAACACACACTGCCACACTCACAACACAGCATTCACACTGGCACTTGGAACTGCCACAACATACTCACATACGTGGTCCCGACACACACATACACAAGAAACACACACAAACACCCATCGACTTTTTCTTAGAAGCATACACTGTGGGGTTCCCCCAAACACACACACACACAGAGACACACACACACTATCACACTCACAACACAGCACTCTCACTGGGTCTCCAGCAGAGCCATCAACACTTGGAACTGCCCTAACATATTCACAAATGTGGTCCCGACACACACATACAGAAGAAACACACACAAACACCCATGGAATTTTTCTTATAGGCATACAGACTGGTTTCCTGCAAACACACACACAGACACGCACACACACTGTCACACTCACAACACACACTCACACTGGATATCCAGCAAACTCGTGAACACTTGGAACTGCCCTCACACACTCACAAATGTGGATCTGAAACACAATACGCAAGAACACACAAATACACCCATCGACTTTTTCATACAGGCATACACAATGGTTACCCGAAAACACACACACACACACACACACACACTCTCACACTCACAACACAGCACTCACTCTGTACCTCGGCAGAGACATCAACACTTGGAACTGCCCTCACACACTCACAAATGTGGATCTGAAACACAATACGCAAGAACACACAAATACACCCATCGACTTTTTCATACAGGCATACACAATGGTTATCGGAAAACTAACACACACACACACACTGTCACACTCGCAACACAGCCTTCACACTGGGCCTCGGCAGAGCCATCAACACTTGGAACTGCCCTAACATACTCACAAACGTTTTCCCGACACACACATACACAAGAAACACACACAAACACCCATCGACTTTTTCTTACAGGCGTACACAGGGGGTTCTGAAACACACACAGACACACACACACTATCACACTCACAACACAGCACTCACACTGGGTCTCCAACACAGCCGTCAACACTTGGAACTGCTTTAACATAATCACAAACATGGTCCTGACACACACATATACAAATAACACACACAAACACCCATCGACTTTTTCTTGCAGGCATACACAATGGTTTCCTGCAAACACACACACACACACACAAAAGTCACACTGACGACAGAGCACTCACATTGGATCTCCAGCAGAGCCATGAACACTTGGAATTACCTTAACATATTCACAAACGTGGTCCCGAAACACACATGCAGAAGAAACACACAAAAACACCCTACGACTTTTTCTTACAGACATACACAATGGTATCCAGCAAAACACACACACACACACACATACACTATCACACGCACAACACAGCACTCACACTGGGTCCCCGGCATAGCCATCAACAGTTGGAACTGCCCTAACATACTCACAAACGTGGTCCCGACACACACATACACAAGAAACACACACAAACTCCCATTGACTTTTACTTACAGTCATGCACAATGGTTTCCGCAAACACACACACACACACACTATCACACTCACAACACAGCATTCACACTGGCACTTGAATCTGCCCTAACATACAAACAAACGTGGTCCCGACACACACATACACAAGAAACACACACAAACACCCATCAACATTTTGTTACAGGCAGACAGAGTGGGGTTTCCCCAAACACACACACACACACACACACTGTCACACTAACAGCACACTATGCACACTGGGCCTCGGCAGAGCCATCAACACTTGGAACTGCCCTAACATACTCACAAACGTTTTCCCGACACACACATACACAAGAAACACACACAAACACCCATCGACTTTTTCTTACAGGCATACACAACGGTTTCCCGCGAACACACACACACACAGTCACACTTACAACACAGCACTCACAATGGGTATCCAGCAGAACCATCAACACTTGGAACTGCCCTAAAATATTGACAAATGTGGTCGCGACACACACATACACATGAAACTCACACACACATCCATCGACTTATTCTTACAGGCATACACAATGTTTTCCCGCCAACACAAACACACACAGAAACACACACTGCCACACTCACAACACAGCATTCACACTGGCACTTGGAACTGCCACAACATACTCACATACGTGGTCCCGACACACACATACACAAGAAACACACACAAACACCCATCGACTTTTTCTTAGAAGCATACACTGTGGGGTTCCCCCAAACACACACACACACAGAGACACACACACACTATCACACTCACAACACAGCACTCTCACTGGGTCTCCAGCAGAGCCATCAACACTTGGAACTGCCCTAACATATTCACAAATGTGGTCCCGACACACACATACAGAAGAAACACACACAAACACCCATGGAATTTTTCTTATAGGCATACAGACTGGTTTCCTGCAAACACACACACAGACACGCACACACACTGTCACACTCACAACACACACTCACACTGGATATCCAGCAAACTCGTGAACACTTGGAACTGCCCTCACACACTCACAAATGTGGATCTGAAACACAATACGCAAGAACACACAAATACACCCATCGACTTTTTCATACAGGCATACACAATGGTTACCCGAAAACACACACACACACACACACACACACTCTCACAATCACAACACAGCACTCACTCTGTACCTCGGCAGAGACATCAACACTTGGAACTGCCCTCACACACTCACAAATGTGGATCTGAAACACAATACGCAAGAACACACAAATACACCCATCGACTTTTTCATACAGGCATACACAATGGTTATCGGAAAACTAACACACACACACACACTGTCACACTCGCAACACAGCCTTCACACTGGGCCTCGGCAGAGCCATCAACACTTGGAACTGCCCTAACATACTCACAAACGTTTTCCCGACACACACATACACAAGAAACACACACAAACACCCATCGACTTTTTCTTACAGGCGTACACAGGGGGTTCTGAAACACACACAGACACACACACACTATCACACTCACAACACAGCACTCACACTGGGTCTCCAACACAGCCGTCAACACTTGGAACTGCTTTAACATAATCACAAACATGGTCCTGACACACACATATACAAATAACACACACAAACACCCATCGACTTTTTCTTGCAGGCATACACAATGGTTTCCTGCAAACACACACACACACACACAAAAGTCACACGACAGAGCACTCACATTGGATCTCCAGCAGAGCCATGAACACTTGGAATTACCTTAACATATTCACAAACGTGGTCCCGAAACACACATGCAGAAGAAACACACAAAAACACCCTACGACTTTTTCTTACAGACATACACAATGGTATCCAGGAAAACACACACACACACACACACATACACTATCACACGCACAACACAGCACTCACACTGGGTCCCCGGCATAGCCATCAACAGTTGGAACTGCCCTAACATACTCACAAACGTGGTCCCGACACACACATACACAAGAAACACACACAAACTCCCATTGACTTTTACTTACAGTCATGCACAATGGTTTCCGCAAACACACACACACACACACTATCACACTCACAACACAGCATTCACACTGGCACTTGAATCTGCCCTAACATACAAACAAACGTGGTCCCGACACACACATACACAAGAAACACACACAAACACCCATCAACATTTTGTTACAGGCAGACAGAGTGGGGTTTCCCCAAACACACACACACACACACACACTGTCACACTAACAGCACACTATGCACACTGGGCCTCGGCAGAGCCATCAACACTTGGAACTGCCCTAACATACTCACAAACGTTTTCCCGACACACACATACACAAGAAACACACACAAACACCCATCGACTTTTTCTTACAGGCATACACAACGGTTTCCCGCGAACACACACACACACAGTCACACTTACAACACAGCACTCACAATGGGTATCCAGCAGAACCATCAACACTTGGAACTGCCCTAAAATATTGACAAATGTGGTCGCGACACACACATACACATGAAACTCACACAAACATCCATCGCCTCATTCTTACAGGCATACACAATGTTTTCCCGCCAACACAAACACACACAGAAACACACACTGCCACACTCACAACACAGCATTCACACTGGCACTTGGAACTGCCACAACATACTCACATACGTGGTCCCGACACACACATACACAAGAAACACACACAAACACCCATCGACTTTTTCTTAGAAGCATACACTGTGGGGTTCCCCCAAACACACACACACACAGAGACACACACACACTATCACACTCACAACACAGCACTCTCACTGGGTCTCCAGCAGAGCCATCAACACTTGGAACTGCCCTAACATATTCACAAATGTGGTCCCGACACACACATACAGAAGAAACACACACAAACACCCATGGAATTTTTCTTATAGGCATACAGACTGGTTTCCTGCAAACACACACACAGACACGCACACACACTGTCACACTCACAACACACACTCACACTGGATATCCAGCAAACTCGTGAACACTTGGAACTGCCCTCACACACTCAGAAATGTGGATCTGAAACACAATACGCAAGACCACACAAATACACCCATCGACTTTTTCATACAGGCATACACAATGGTTACCCGAAAACACACACACACACACACACACACTCTCACACTCACAACACAGCACTCACTCTGTACCTCGGCAGAGACATCAACACTTGGAACTGCCCTCACACACTCACAAATGTGGATCTGAAACACAATACGCAAGAACACACAAATACACCCATCGACTTTTTCATACAGGCATACACAATGGTTACCGGAAAACACACACACACACACACACACACACACTGTCACACTCACAACACAGCACTCACACTGGGCCTCGGCAGAGCCATCAACACTTGGAACTGCCCTAACATACTCACAAACGTTTTCCCGACACACACATACACAAGAAACACACACAAACACCCATGGAATTTTTCTTACAGGCGTACACAGGGGGTTCTGAAACACACACAGACACACACACACTATCACACTCACAACACCGCACTCACACTCGGTCTCCAACACAGCCGTCAACACTTGGAACTGCTTTAACATAATCACAAACATGGTCCTGACACACACATATACAAATAACACACACAAACACCCATCGACTTTTTCTTGCAGGCATACACAATGGTTTCCTGCAAACACACACACACACACACACACACACAAAAGTCACACACACGACAGAGCACTCACATTGGATCTCCAGCAGAGCCATGAACACTTGGAATTACCTTAACATATTCACAAACGTGGTCCCGAAACACACATGCAGAAGAAACACACAAAAACACCCTACGACTTTTTCTTACAGACATACACAATGGTATCCAGCAAAACACACACACACACACACACACATACACTATCACACGCACAACACAGCACTCACACTGGGTCCCCGGCATAGCCATCAACAGTTGGAACTGCCCTAACATACTCACAAATGTGGTCCCGACACACACATACACAAGAAACACACACAAACTCCCATTGACTTTTACTTACAGTCATGCACAATGGTTTCCGCAAACACACACACACACACACTATCACACTCACAACACAGCATTCACACTGGCACTTGAATCTGCCCTGACATACAAACAAACGTGGTCCCGACACACACATACACAAGAAACACACACAAACACCCATCAACATTTTGTTACAGGCAGACAGAGTGGGGTTTCCCCAAACACACACACACACACACACACTGTCACACTAACAGCACACTACGCACACTGGGCCTCGGCAGAGCCATCAACACTTGGAACTGCCCTAACATACTCACAAACGTTCTCCCGACACACACATACACAAGAAACACACACAAACACCCATCGACTTTTTCTTACAGGCATACACAACGGTTTCCCGCGAACACACACACACACAGTCACACTTACAACACAGCACTCACAATGGGTATCCAGCAGAACCATCAACACTTGGAACTGCCCTAAAATATTGACAAATGTGGTCGCGACACACACATACACATGAAACTCACACAAACATCCATCGCCTCATTCTTACAGGCATACACAATGTTTTCCCGCCAACACAAACACACACAGAAACACACACTGCCACACTCACAACACAGCATTCACACTGGCACTTGGAACTGCCACAACATACTCACATACGTGGTCCCGACACACACATACACAAGAAACACACACAAACACCCATCGACTTTTTCTTAGAAGCATACACTGTGGGGTTCCCCCAAACACACACACACACAGAGACACACACACACTATCACACTCACAACACAGCACTCTCACTGGGTCTCCAGCAGAGCCATCAACACTTGGAACTGCCCTAACATATTCACAAATGTGGTCCCGACACACACATACAGAAGAAACACACACAAACACCCATGGAATTTTTCTTATAGGCATACAGACTGGTTTCCTGCAAACACACACACAGACACGCACACACACTCACAACACACACTCACACTGGATATCCAGCAAACTCGTGAACACTTGGAACTGCCCTCACACACTCACAAATGTGGATCTGAAACACAATACGCAAGAACACACAAATACACCCATCGACTTTTTCATACAGGCATACACAATGGTTACCCGAAAACACACACACACACACACACACACACTCTCACACTCACAACACAGCACTCACTCTGTACCTCGGCAGAGACATCAACACTTGGAACTGCCCTCACACACTCACAAATGTGGATCTGAAACACAATACGCAAGAACACACAAATACACCCATCGACTTTTTCATACAGGCATACACAATGGTTATCGGAAAACTAACACACACACACACACTGTCACACTCGCAACACAGCCTTCACACTGGGCCTCGGCAGAGCCATCAACACTTGGAACTGCCCTAACATACTCACAAACGTTTTCCCGACACACACATACACAAGAAACACACACAAACACCCATCGACTTTTTCTTACAGGCGTACACAGGGGGTTCTGAAACACACACAGACACACACACACTATCACACTCACAACACAGCACTCACACTGGGTCTCCAACACAGCCGTCAACACTTGGAACTGCTTTAACATAATCACAAACATGGTCCTGACACACACATATACAAATAACACACACAAACACCCATCGACTTTTTCTTGCAGGCATACACAATGGTTTCCTGCAAACACACACACACACACACAAAAGTCACACTGACGACAGAGCACTCACATTGGATCTCCAGCAGAGCCATGAACACTTGGAATTACCTTAACATATTCACAAACGTGGTCCCGAAACACACATGCAGAAGAAACACACAAAAACACCCTACGACTTTTTCTTACAGACATACACAATGGTATCCAGCAAAACACACACACACACACACATACACTATCACACGCACAACACAGCACTCACACTGGGTCCCCGGCATAGCCATCAACAGTTGGAACTGCCCTAACATACTCACAAACGTGGTCCCGACACACACATACACAAGAAACACACACAAACTCCCATTGACTTTTACTTACAGTCATGCACAATGGTTTCCGCAAACACACACACACACACACTATCACACTCACAACACAGCATTCACACTGGCACTTGAATCTGCCCTAACATACAAACAAACGTGGTCCCGACACACACATACACAAGAAACACACACAAACACCCATCAACATTTTGTTACAGGCAGACAGAGTGGGGTTTCCCCAAACACACACACACACACACACTGTCACACTAACAGCACACTATGCACACTGGGCCTCGGCAGAGCCATCAACACTTGGAACTGCCCTAACATACTCACAAACGTTTTCCCGACACACACATACACAAGAAACACACACAAACACCCATCGACTTTTTCTTACAGGCATACACAACGGTTTCCCGCGAACACACACACACACAGTCACACTTACAACACAGCACTCACAATGGGTATCCAGCAGAACCATCAACACTTGGAACTGCCCTAAAATATTGACAAATGTGGTCGCGACACACACATACACATGAAACTCACACACACATCCATCGACTCATTCTTACAGGCATACACAATGTTTTCCCGCCAACACAAACACACACAGAAACACACACTGCCACACTCACAACACAGCATTCACACTGGCACTTGGAACTGCCACAACATACTCACATACGTGGTCCCGACACACACATACACAAGAAACACACACAAACACCCATCGACTTTTTCTTAGAAGCATACACTGTGGGGTTCCCCCAAACACACACACACACAGAGACACACACACACTATCACACTCACAACACAGCACTCTCACTGGGTCTCCAGCAGAGCCATCAACACTTGGAACTGCCCTAACATATTCACAAATGTGGTCCCGACACACACATACAGAAGAAACACACACAAACACCCATGGAATTTTTCTTATAGGCATACAGACTGGTTTCCTGCAAACACACACACAGACACGCACACACACTGTCACACTCACAACACACACTCACACTGGATATCCAGCAAACTCGTGAACACTTGGAACTGCCCTCACACACTCAGAAATGTGGATCTGAAACACAATACGCAAGACCACACAAATACACCCATCGACTTTTTCATACAGGCATACACAATGGTTACCCGAAAACACACACACACACACACACACACTCTCACACTCACAACACAGCACTCACTCTGTACCTCGGCAGAGACATCAACACTTGGAACTGCCCTCACACACTCACAAATGTGGATCTGAAACACAATACGCAAGAACACACAAATACACCCATCGACTTTTTCATACAGGCATACACAATGGTTACCGGAAAACACACACACACACACACACACACACACTGTCACACTCACAACACAGCACTCACACTGGGCCTCGGCAGAGCCATCAACACTTGGAACTGCCCTAACATACTCACAAACGTTTTCCCGACACACACATACACAAGAAACACACACAAACACCCATGGAATTTTTCTTACAGGCGTACACAGGGGGTTCTGAAACACACACAGACACACACACACTATCACACTCACAACACCGCACTCACACTCGGTCTCCAACACAGCCGTCAACACTTGGAACTGCTTTAACATAATCACAAACATGGTCCTGACACACACATATACAAATAACACACACAAACACCCATCGACTTTTTCTTGCAGGCATACACAATGGTTTCCTGCAAACACACACACACACACACACACACAAAAGTCACACACACGACAGAGCACTCACATTGGATCTCCAGCAGAGCCATGAACACTTGGAATTACCTTAACATATTCACAAACGTGGTCCCGAAACACACATGCAGAAGAAACACACAAAAACACCCTACGACTTTTTCTTACAGACATACACAATGGTATCCAGCAAAACACACACACACACACACACACACATACACTATCACACGCACAACACAGCACTCACACTGGGTCCCCGGCATAGCCATCAACAGTTGGAACTGCCCTAACATACTCACAAATGTGGTCCCGACACACACATACACAAGAAACACACACAAACTCCCATTGACTTTTACTTACAGTCATGCACAATGGTTTCCGCAAACACACACACACACACACTATCACACTCACAACACAGCATTCACACTGGCACTTGAATCTGCCCTGACATACAAACAAACGTGGTCCCGACACACACATACACAAGAAACACACACAAACACCCATCAACATTTTGTTACAGGCAGACAGAGTGGGGTTTCCCCAAACACACACACACACACACACACACTGTCACACTAACAGCACACTACGCACACTGGGCCTCGGCAGAGCCATCAACACTTGGAACTGCCCTAACATACTCACAAACGTTCTCCCGACACACACATACACAAGAAACACACACAAACACCCATCGACTTTTTCTTACAGGCATACACAACGGTTTCCCGCGAACACACACACACACAGTCACACTTACAACACAGCACTCACAATGGGTATCCAGCAGAACCATCAACACTTGGAACTGCCCTAAAATATTGACAAATGTGGTCGCGACACACACATACACATGAAACTCACACAAACATCCATCGCCTTATTCTTACAGGCATACACAATGTTTTCCCGCCAACACAAACACACACAGAAACACACACTGCCACACTCACAACACAGCATTCACACTGGCACTTGGAACTGCCACAACATACTCACATACGTGGTCCCGACACACACATACACAAGAAACACACACAAACACCCATCGACTTTTTCTTAGAAGCATACACTGTGGGGTTCCCCCAAACACACACACACACAGAGACACACACACACTATCACACTCACAACACAGCACTCTCACTGGGTCTCCAGCAGAGCCATCAACACTTGGAACTGCCCTAACATATTCACAAATGTGGTCCCGACACACACATACAGAAGAAACACACACAAACACCCATGGAATTTTTCTTATAGGCATACAGACTGGTTTCCTGCAAACACACACACAGACACGCACACACACTGTCACACTCACAACACACACTCACACTGGATATCCAGCAAACTCGTGAACACTTGGAACTGCCCTTACACACTCACAAATGTGGATCTGAAACACAATACGCAAGAACACACAAATACACCCATCGACTTTTTCATACAGGCATACACAATGGTTACCCGAAAACACACACACACACACACACACACACTCTCACACTCACAACACAGCACTCACTCTGTACCTCGGCAGAGACATCAACACTTGGAACTGCCCTCACACACTCACAAATGTGGATCTGAAACACAATACGCAAGAACACACAAATACACCCATCGACTTTTTCATACAGGCATACACAATGGTTATCGGAAAACTAACACACACACACACACTGTCACACTCGCAACACAGCCTTCACACTTGGCCTCGGCAGAGCCATCAACACTTGGAACTGCCCTAACATACTCACAAACGTTTTCCCGACACACACATACACAAGAAACACACACAAACACCCATCGACTTTTTCTTACAGGCGTACACAGGGGGTTCTGAAACACACACAGACACACACACACTATCACACTCACAACACCGCACTCACACTGGGTCTCCAACACAGCCGTCAACACTTGGAACTGCTTTAACATAATCACAAACATGGTCCTGACACACACATATACAAATAACACACACAAACACCCATTGACTTTTTCTTGCAGGCATACACAATGGTTTCCTGCAAACACACACACACACACACAAAAGTCACACTGACGACAGAGCACTCACATTGGATCTCCAGCAGAGCCATGAACACTTGGAATTACCTTAACATATTCACAAACGTGGTCCCGAAACACACATGCAGAAGAAACACACAAAAACACCCTACGACTTTTTCTTACAGACATACACAATGGTATCCAGCAAAACACACACACACACACACATACACTATCACACGCACAACACAGCACTCACACTGGGTCCCCGGCATAGCCATCAACAGTTGGAACTGCCCTAACATACTCACAAACGTGGTCCCGACACACACATACACAAGAAACACACACAAACTCCCATTGACTTTTACTTACAGTCATGCACAATGGTTTCCGCAAACACACACACACACACACTATCACACTCACAACACAGCATTCACACTGGCACTTGAATCTGCCCTAACATACAAACAAACGTGGTCCCGACACACACATACACAAGAAACACACACAAACACCCATCAACATTTTGTTACAGGCAGACAGAGTGGGGTTTCCCCAAACACACACACACACACACACACTGTCACACTAACAGCACACTATGCACACTGGGCCTCGGCAGAGCCATCAACACTTGGAACTGCCCTAACATACTCACAAACGTTTTCCCGACACACACATACACAAGAAACACACACAAACACCCATCGACTTTTTCTTACAGGCATACACAACGGTTTCCCGCGAACACACACACACACAGTCACACTTACAACACAGCACTCACAATGGGTATCCAGCAGAACCATCAACACTTGGAACTGCCCTAAAATATTGACAAATGTGGTCGCGACACACACATACACATGAAACTCACACAAACATCCATCGCCTCATTCTTACAGGCATACACAATGTTTTCCCGCCAACACAAACACACACAGAAACACACACTGCCACACTCACAACACAGCATTCACACTGGCACTTGGAACTGCCACAACATACTCACATACGTGGTCCCGACACACACATACACAAGAAACACACACAAACACCCATCGACTTTTTCTTAGAAGCATACACTGTGGGGTTCCCCCAAACACACACACACACAGAGACACACACACACTATCACACTCACAACACAGCACTCTCACTGGGTCTCCAGCAGAGCCATCAACACTTGGAACTGCCCTAACATATTCACAAATGTGGTCCCGACACACACATACAGAAGAAACACACACAAACACCCATGGAATTTTTCTTATAGGCATACAGACTGGTTTCCTGCAAACACACACACAGACACGCACACACACTGTCACACTCACAACACACACTCACACTGGATATCCAGCAAACTCGTGAACACTTGGAACTGCCCTCACACACTCAGAAATGTGGATCTGAAACACAATACGCAAGACCACACAAATACACCCATCGACTTTTTCATACAGGCATACACAATGGTTACCCGAAAACACACACACACACACACACACACACACTCTCACACTCACAACACAGCACTCACTCTGTACCTCGGCAGAGACATCAACACTTGGAACTGCCCTCACACACTCACAAATGTGGATCTGAAACACAATACGCAAGAACACACAAATACACCCATCGACTTTTTCATACAGGCATACACAATGGTTACCGGAAAACACACACACACACACACACACACACACTGTCACACTCACAACACAGCACTCACACTGGGCCTCGGCAGAGCCATCAACACTTGGAACTGCCCTAACATACTCACAAACGTTTTCCCGACACACACATACACAAGAAACACACACAAACACCCATGGAATTTTTCTTACAGGCGTACACAGGGGGTTCTGAAACACACACAGACACACACACACTATCACACTCACAACACCGCACTCACACTCGGTCTCCAACACAGCCGTCAACACTTGGAACTGCTTTAACATAATCACAAACATGGTCCTGACACACACATATACAAATAACACACACAAACACCCATCGACTTTTTCTTGCAGGCATACACAATGGTTTCCTGCAAACACACACACACACACACACACACAAAAGTCACACACACGACAGAGCACTCACATTGGATCTCCAGCAGAGCCATGAACACTTGGAATTACCTTAACATATTCACAAACGTGGTCCCGAAACACACATGCAGAAGAAACACACAAAAACACCCTACGACTTTTTCTTACAGACATACACAATGGTATCCAGCAAAACACACACACACACACACACATACACAATCACACGCACAACACAGCACTCACACTGGGTCCCCGGCATAGCCATCAACAGTTGGAACTGCCCTAACATACTCACAAACGTGGTCCCGACACACACATACACAAGAAACACACACAAACTCCCATTGACTTTTACTTACAGTCATGCACAATGGTTTCCGCAAACACACACACACACACACTATCACACTCACAACACAGCATTCACACTGGCACTTGAATCTGCCCTGACATACAAACAAACGTGGTCCCGACACACACATACACAAGAAACACACACAAACACCCATCAACATTTTGTTACAGGCAGACAGAGTGGGGTTTCCCCAAACACACACACACACACACACACTGTCACACTAACAGCACACTACGCACACTGGGCCTCGGCAGAGCCATCAACACTTGGAACTGCCCTAACATACTCACAAACGTTCTCCCGACACACACATACACAAGAAACACACACAAACACCCATCGACTTTTTCTTACAGGCATACACAACGGTTTCCCGCGAACACACACACACACAGTCACACTTACAACACAGCACTCACAATGGGTATCCAGCAGAACCATCAACACTTGGAACTGCCCTAAAATATTGACAAATGTGGTCGCGACACACACATACACATGAAACTCACACAAACATCCATCGCCTCATTCTTACAGGCATACACAATGTTTTCCCGCCAACACAAACACACACAGAAACACACACTGCCACACTCACAACACAGCATTCACACTGGCACTTGGAACTGCCACAACTACTCACATACGTGGTCCCGACACACACATACACAAGAAACACACACAAACACCCATCGACTTTTTCTTAGAAGCATACACTGTGGGGTTCCCCCAAACACACACACACACAGAGACACACACACACTATCACACTCACAACACAGCACTCTCACTGGGTCTCCAGCAGAGCCATCAACACTTGGAACTGCCCTAACATATTCACAAATGTGGTCCCGACACACACATACAGAAGAAACACACACAAACACCCATGGAATTTTTCTTATAGGCATACAGACTGGTTTCCTGCAAACACACACACAGACACGCACACACACTGTCACACTCACAACACACACTCACACTGGATATCCAGCAAACTCATGAACACTTGGAACTGCCCTCACACACTCAGAAATGTGGATCTGAAACACAATACGCAAGAACACACAAATACACCCATCGACTTTTTCATACAGGCATACACAATGGTTACCCGAAAACACACACACACACACACACACACTCTCACACTCACAACACAGCACTCACTCTGTACCTCGGCAGAGACATCAACACTTGGAACTGCCCTCACACTCTCACAAATGTGGATCTGAAACACAATACGCAAGAACACACAAATACACCCATCCACTTTTTCATACAGGCATACACAATGGTTACCGGAAAACACACACACACACACACACAGTCACACTCGCAACACAGCACTCACACTGGGCCTCGGCAGAGCCATCAACACTTGGAACTGCCCTAACATACTCACAAACGTTTTCCCGACACACACATACACAAGAAACACACACAAACACCCATGGAATTTTTCTTACAGGCGTACACAGGGGGTTCTGAAACACACACAGACACACACACACTATCACACTCACAACACCGCACTCACACTGGGTCTCCAACACAGCCGTCAACACTTGGAACTGCTTTAACATAATCACAAACATGGTCCTGACACACACATATACAAATAACACACACAAACACCCATCGACTTTTTCTTGCAGGCATACACAATGGTTTCCTGCAAACACACACACACACACACACACACAAAAGTCACACTCACGACAGAGCACTCACATTGGATCTCCAGCAGAGCCATGAACACTTGGAATTATCTTAACATATTCACAAACGTGGTCCCGAAACACACATGCAGAAGAAACACACAAAAACACCCTACGACTTTTTCTTACAGACATACACAATGGTATCCAGCAAAACACACACACGCACACACACATACACTATCACACGCACAACACAGCACTCACACTGGGTCCCCGGCATAGAAATCAACAGTTGGAACTGCCCTAACATACTCACAAACGTGGTCCCAACACACACATACACAAGAAACACACACAAACTCCCATTGACTTTTACTTACAGTCATGAACAATGGTTTCCGCAAACACACACACACACACTATCACACTCACAACACAGCATTCACACTGGCACTTGAATCTGCCCTAACATACAAACAAACGTGGTCCCGACACACACATACACAAGAAACACACACAAACACCCATCGACTTTTTCTTAGAAGCATACACTGTCGGGTTCCCCCAAACACACACACACACAGAGACACACACACACTATCACACTCACAACACAGCACTCTCACTGGGTCCCCAGCAGAGCCATCAACACTTGGAACTGCCCTAACATATTCACAAATGTGGTCCCGACACACACATACAGAAGAAACACACACAAACACCCATGGAATTTTTCTTATAGGCATACAGACTGGTTTCCTGCAAACACACACACAGACACGCACACACACTGTCACACTCACAACACACACTCACACTGGATATCCAGCAAACTCGTGAACACTTGGAACTGCCCTCACACACTCAGAAATGTGGATCTGAAACACAATACGCAAGACCACACAAATACACCCATCGACTTTTTCATACAGGCATACACAATGGTTACCCGAAAACACACACACACACACACACACACTCTCACACTCACAACACAGCACTCACTCTGTACCTCGGCAGAGACATCAACACTTGGAACTGCCCTCACACACTCACAAATGTGGATCTGAAACACAATACGCAAGAACACACAAATACACCCATCGACTTTTTCATACAGGCATACACAATGGTTACCGGAAAACACACACACACACACACACACTGTCACACTCGCAACACAGCACTCACACTGGGCCTCGGCAGAGCCATCAACACTTGGAACTGCCCTAACATACTCACAAACGTTTTCCCGACACACACATACGCAAGAAACACACACAAACACCCATGGAATTTTTCTTACAGGCGTACACAGGGGGTTCTGAAACACACACAGACACACACACACTATCACACTCACAACACCGCACTCACACTCGGTCTCCAACACAGCCGTCAACACTTGGAACTGCTTTAACATAATCACAAACATGGTCCTGACACACACATATACAAATAACACACACAAACACCCATCGACTTTTTCTTGCAGGCATACACAATGGTTTCCTGCAAACACACACACACACACACAAAAGTCACACTCACGACAGAGCACTCACATTGGATCTCCAGCAGAGCCATGAACACTTGGAATTACCTTAACATATTCACAAACGTGGTCCCGAAACACACATGCAGAAGAAACACACAAAAACACCCTACGACTTTTTCTTACAGACATACACAATGGTATCCAGCAAAACACACACACACACACACATACACTATCACACGCACAACACAGCACTCACACTGGGTCCCCGGCATAGCCATCAACAGTTGGAACTGCCCTAACATACTCACAAACGTGGTCCCGACACACACATACACAAGAAACACACACAAACTCCCATTGACTTTTACTTACAGTCATGCACAATGGTTTCCGCAAACACACACACACACACACACACTATCACACTCACAACACAGCATTCACACTGGCACTTGAATCTGCCCTAACATACAAACAAACGTGGTCCCGACACACACATACACAAGAAACACACACAAACACCCATCAACATTTTGTTACAGGCAGACAGAGTGGGGTTTCCCCAAACACACACACACACACACACACACACTGTCACACTAACAGCACACTATGCACACTGGGCCTCGGCAGAGCCATCAACACTTGGAACTGCCCTAACATACTCACAAACGTTTTCCCGACACACACATACACAAGAAACACACACAAACACCCATCGACTTTTTCTTACAGGCATACACAACGGTTTCCCGCGAACACACACACACACAGTCACACTTACAACACAGCACTCACAATGGGTATCCAGCAGAACCATCAACACTTGGAACTGCCCTAAAATATTGACAAATGTGGTCGCGACACACACATACACATGAAACTCACACAAACATCCATCGCCTCATTCTTACAGGCATACACAATGTTTTCCCGCCAACACAAACACACACAGAAACACACACTGCCACACTCACAACACAGCATTCACACTGGCACTTGGAACTGCCACAACATACTCACATACGTGGTCCCGACACACACATACACAAGAAACACACACAAACACCCATCGACTTTTTCTTAGAAGCATACACTGTGGGGTTCCCCCAAACACACACACACACAGAGACACACACACACTATCACACTCACAACACAGCACTCTCACTGGGTCTCCAGCAGAGCCATCAACACTTGGAACTGCCCTAACATATTCACAAATGTGGTCCCGACACACACATACAGAAGAAACACACACAAACACCCATGGAATTTTTCTTATAGGCATACAGACTGGTTTCCTGCAAACACACACACAGACACGCACACACACTGTCACACTCACAACACACACTCACACTGGATATCCAGCAAACTCGTGAACACTTGGAACTGCCCTCACACACTCAGAAATGTGGATCTGAAACACAATACGCAAGACCACACAAATACACCCATCGACTTTTTCATACAGGCATACACAATGGTTACCCGAAAACACACACACACACACACACACACTCTCACACTCACAACACAGCACTCACTCTGTACCTCGGCAGAGACATCAACACTTGGAACTGCCCTCACACACTCACAAATGTGGATCTGAAACACAATACGCAAGAACACACAAATACACCCATCGACTTTTTCATACAGGCATACACAATGGTTACCGGAAAACACACACACACACACACACACACTGTCACACCCACAACACAGCACTCACACTGGGCCTCGGCAGAGCCATCAACACTTGGAACTGCCCTAACATACTCACAAACGTTTTCCCGACACACACATACACAAGAAACACACACAAACACCCATGGAATTTTTCTTACAGGCGTACACAGAGGGTTCTGAAACACACACAGACACACACACACTATCACACTCACAACACCGCACTCACACTCGGTCTCCAACACAGCCGTCAACACTTGGAACTGCTTTAACATAATCACAAACATGGTCCTGACACACACATATACAAATAACACACACAAACACCCATCGACTTTTTCTTGCAGGCATACACAATGGTTTCCTGCAAACACACACACACACACACACACACACACACAAAAGTCACACACACGACAGAGCACTCACATTGGATCTCCAGCAGAGCCATGAACACTTGGAATTACCTTAACATATTCACAAACGTGGTCCCGAAACACACATGCAGAAGAAACACACAAAAACACCCTACGACTTTTTCTTACAGACATACACAATGGTATCCAGCAAAACACACACACACACACACACATACACTATCACACGCACAACACAGCACTCACACTGGGTCCCCGGCATAGCCATCAACAGTTGGAACTGCCCTAACATACTCACAAACGTGGTCCCGACACACACATACACAAGAAACACACACAAACTCCCATTGACTTTTACTTACAGTCATGCACAATGGTTTCCGCAAACACACACACACACACACTATCACACTCACAACACAGCATTCACACTGGCACTTGAATCTGCCCTAACATACAAACAAACGTGGTCCCGACACACACATACACAAGAAACACACACAAACACCCATCAACATTTTGTTACAGGCAGACAGAGTGGGGTTTCCCCAAACACACACACACACACACACACACACACTGTCACACTAACAGCACACTACGCACACTGGGCCTCGGCAGAGCCATCAACACTTGGAACTGCCCTAACATACTCACAAACGTTTTCCCGACACACACATACACAAGAAACACACACAAACACCCATCGACTTTTTCTTACAGGCATACACAACGGTTTCCCGCGAACACACACACACACAGTCACACTTACAACACAGCACTCACAATGGGTATCCAGCAGAACCATCAACACTTGGAACTGCCCTAAAATATTGACAAATGTGGTCGCGACACACACAAACACATGAAACTCACACAAACATCCATCGCCTCATTCTTACAGGCATACACAATGTTTTCCCGCCAACACAAACACACACAGAAACACACACTGCCACACTCACAACACAGCATTCACACTGGCACTTGGAACTGCCACAACATACTCACATACGTGGTCCCGACACACACATACACAAGAAACACACACAAACACCCATCGACTTTTTCTTAGAAGCATACACTGTGGGGTTCCCCCAAACACACACACACACAGAGACACACACACACTATCACACTCACAACACAGCACTCTCACTGGGTCTCCAGCAGAGCCATCAACACTTGGAACTGCCCTAACATATTCACAAATGTGGTCCCGACACACACATACAGAAGAAACACACACAAACACCCATGGAATTTTTCTTATAGGCATACAGACTGGTTTCCTGCAAACACACACACAGACACGCACACACACTGTCACACTCACAACACACACTCACACTGGATATCCAGCAAACTCGTGAACACTTGGAACTGCCCTCACACACTCAGAAATGTGGATCTGAAACACAATACGCAAGACCACACAAATACACCCATCGACTTTTTCATACAGGCATACACAATGGTTACCCGAAAACACACACACACACACACACACACACTCTCACACTCACAACACAGCACTCACTCTGTACCTCGGCAGAGACATCAACACTTGGAACTGCCCTCACACACTCACAAATGTGGATCTGAAACACAATACGCAAGAACACACAAATACACCCATCGACTTTTTCATACAGGCATACACAATGGTTACCGGAAAACACACACACACACACACACACTGTCACACTCACAACACAGCACTCACACTGGGCCTCGGCAGAGCCATCAACACTTGGAACTGCCCTAACATACTCACAAACGTTTTCCCGACACACACATACACAAGAAACACACACAAACACCCATGGAATTTTTCTTACAGGCGTACACAGAAGGTTCTGAAACACACACAGACACACACACACTATCACACTCACAACACCGCACTCACACTCGGTCTCCAACACAGCCGTCAACACTTGGAACTGCTTTAACATAATCACAAACATGGTCCTGACACACACATATACAAATAACACACACAAACACCCATCGACTTTTTCTTGCAGGCATACACAATGGTTTCCTGCAAACACACACACACACACACACACACACAAAAGTCACACACACGACAGAGCACTCACATTGGATCTCCAGCAGAGCCATGAACACTTGGAATTACCTTAACATATTCACAAACGTGGTCCCGAAACACACATGCAGAAGAAACACACAAAAACACCCTACGACTTTTTCTTACAGACATACACAATGGTATCCAGCAAAACACACACACACACACACACACATACACTATCACACGCACAACACAGCACTCACACTGGGTCCCCGGCATAGCCATCAACAGTTGGAACTGCCCTAACATACTCACAAACGTGGTCCCGACACACACATACACAAGAAACACACACAAACTCCCATTGACTTTTACTTACAGTCATGCACAATGGTTTCCGCAAACACACACACACACACACTATCACACTCACAACACAGCATTCACACTGGCACTTGAATCTGCCCTGACATACAAACAAACGTGGTCCCGACACACACATACACAAGAAACACACACAAACACCCATCAACATTTTGTTACAGGCAGACAGAGTGGGGTTTCCCCAAACACACACACACACACAAACACTGTCACACTAACAGCACACTACGCACACTGGGCCTCGGCAGAGCCATCAACACTTGGAACTGCCCTAACATACTCACAAACGTTCTCCCGACACACACATACACAAGAAACACACACAAACACCCATCGACTTTTTCTTACAGGCATACACAACGGTTTCCCGCGAACACACACACACACAGTCACACTTACAACACAGCACTCACAATGGGTATCCAGCAGAACCATCAACACTTGGAACTGCCCTAAAATATTGACAAATGTGGTCGCGACACACACAAACACATGAAACTCACACAAACATCCATCGCCTCATTCTTACAGGCATACACAATGTTTTCCCGCCAACACAAACACACACAGAAACACACACTGCCACACTCACAACACAGCATTCACACTGGCACTTGGAACTGCCACAACATACTCACATACGTGGTCCCGACACACACATACACAAGAAACACACACAAACACCCATCGACTTTTTCTTAGAAGCATACACTGTGGGGTTCCCCCAAACACACACACACACAGAGACACACACACACTATCACACTCACAACACAGCACTCTCACTGGGTCTCCAGCAGAGCCATCAACACTTGGAACTGCCCTAACATATTCACAAATGTGGTCCCGACACACACATACAGAAGAAACACACACAAACACCCATGGAATTTTTCTTATAGGCATACAGACTGGTTTCCTGCAAACACACACACAGACACGCACACACACTGTCACACTCACAACACACACTCACACTGGATATCCAGCAAACTCGTGAACACTTGGAACTGCCCTCACACACTCACAAATGTGGATCTGAAACACAATACGCAAGAACACACAAATACACCCATCGACTTTTTCATACAGGCATACACAATGGTTACCCGAAAACACACACACACACACACACACACACTCTCACACTCACAACACAGCACTCACTCTGTACCTCGGCAGAGACATCAACACTTGGAACTGCCCTCACACACTCACAAATGTGGATCTGAAACACAATACGCAAGAACACACAAATACACCCATCGACTTTTTCATACAGGCATACACAATGGTTATCGGAAAACTAACACACACACACACTGTCACACTCGCAACACAGCCTTCACACTGGGCCTCGGCAGAGCCATCAACACTTGGAACTGCCCTAACAAACTGACACACGTTTTCCCGACACACACATACACAAGAAACACACACAAACACCCATGGAATTTTTCTTACAGGCGTACACAGGGGGTTCTGAAACACACACAGACACACACACACTATCACACTCACAACACAGCACTCACACTGGGTCTCCAACACAGCCGTCAACACTTGGAACTGCTTTAACATAATCACAAACATGGTCCTGACACACACATATACAAATAACACACACAAACACCCATCGACTTTTTCTTGCAGGCATACACAATGGTTTCCTGCAAACACACACACACACACACACACACAAAAGTCACACTCACGACAGAGCACTCACATTGGATCTCCAGCAGAGCCATGAACACTTGGAATTACCTTAACATATTCACAAACGTGGTCCCGAAACACACATGCAGAAGAAACACACAAAAACACCCTACGACTTTTTCTTACAGACATACACAATGGTATCCAGCAAAACACACACACACACACACATACACTATCACACGCACAACACAGCACTCACACTGGGTCCCCGGCATAGCCATCAACAGTTGGAACTGCCCTAACATACTCACAAACGTGGTCCCGACACACACATACACAAGAAACACACACAAACTCCCATTGACTTTTACTTACAGTCATGCACAATGGTTTCCGCAAACACACACACACACACACTATCACACTCACAACACAGCATTCACACTGGCACTTGAATCTGCCCTGACATACAAACAAACGTGGTCCCGACACACACATACACAAGAAACACACACAAACACCCATCAACATTTTGTTACAGGCAGACAGAGTGGGGTTTCCCCAAACACACACACACACACACACACTGTCACACTAACAGCACACTACGCACACTGGGCCTCGGCAGAGCCATCAACACTTGGAACTGCCCTAACATACTCACAAACGTTCTCCCGACACACACATACACAAGAAACACACACAAACACCCATCGACTTTTTCTTACAGGCATACACAACGGTTTCCCGCGAACACACACACACACAGTCACACTTACAACACAGCACTCACAATGGGTATCCAGCAGAACCATCAACACTTGGAACTGCCCTAAAATATTGACAAATGTGGTCGCGACACACACATACACATGAAACTCACACAAACATCCATCGACTTATTCTTACAGGCATACACAATGTTTTCCCGCCAACACAAACACACACAGAAACACACACTGCCACACTCACAACACAGCATTCACACTGGCACTTGGAACTGCCACAACTACTCACATACGTGGTCCCGACACACACATACACAAGAAACACACACAAACACCCATCGACTTTTTCTTAGAAGCATACACTGTGGGGTTCCCCCAAACACACACACACACAGAGACACACACACACTATCACACTCACAACACAGCACTCTCACTGGGTCTCCAGCAGAGCCATCAACACTTGGAACTGCCCTAACATATTCACAAATGTGGTCCCGACACACACATACAGAAGAAACACACACAAACACCCATGGAATTTTTCTTATAGGCATACAGACTGGTTTCCTGCAAACACACACACAGACACGCACACACACTGTCACACTCACAACACACACTCACACTGGATATCCAGCAAACTCATGAACACTTGGAACTGCCCTCACACACTCAGAAATGTGGATCTGAAACACAATACGCAAGAACACACAAATACACCCATCGACTTTTTCATACAGGCATACACAATGGTTACCCGAAAACACACACACACACACACACACACACTCTCACACTCACAACACAGCACTCACTCTGTACCTCGGCAGAGACATCAACACTTGGAACTGCCCTCACACTCTCACAAATGTGGATCTGAAACACAATACGCAAGAACACACAAATACACCCATCCACTTTTTCATACAGGCATACACAATGGTTACCGGAAAACACACACACACACACACACAGTCACACTCGCAACACAGCACTCACACTGGGCCTCGGCAGAGCCATCAACACTTGGAACTGCCCTAACATACTCACAAACGTTTTCCCGACACACACATACACAAGAAACACACACAAACACCCATGGAATTTTTCTTACAGGCGTACACAGGGGGTTCTGAAACACACACAGACACACACACACTATCACACTCACAACACCGCACTCACACTGGGTCTCCAACACAGCCGTCAACACTTGGAACTGCTTTAACATAATCACAAACATGGTCCTGACACACACATATACAAATAACACACACAAACACCCATCGACTTTTTCTTGCAGGCATACACAATGGTTTCCTGCAAACACACACACACACACACACACACAAAAGTCACACTCACGACAGAGCACTCACATTGGATCTCCAGCAGAGCCATGAACACTTGGAATTATCTTAACATATTCACAAACGTGGTCCCGAAACACACATGCAGAAGAAACACACAAAAACACCCTACGACTTTTTCTTACAGACATACACAATGGTATCCAGCAAAACACACACACGCACACACACATACACTATCACACGCACAACACAGCACTCACACTGGGTCCCCGGCATAGAAATCAACAGTTGGAACTGCCCTAACATACTCACAAACGTGGTCCCAACACACACATACACAAGAAACACACACAAACTCCCATTGACTTTTACTTACAGTCATGAACAATGGTTTCCGCAAACACACACACACACACTATCACACTCACAACACAGCATTCACACTGGCACTTGAATCTGCCGTAACATACAAACAAACGTGGTCCCGACACACACATACACAAGAAACACACACAAACACCCATCGACTTTTTCTTAGAAGCATACACTGTCGGGTTCCCCCAAACACACACACACACAGAGACACACACACACTATCACACTCACAACACAGCACTCTCACTGGGTCTCCAGCAGAGCCATCAACACTTGGAACTGCCCTAACATATTCACAAATGTGGTCCCGACACACACATACAGAAGAAACACACACAAACACCCATGGAATTTTTCTTATAGGCATACAGACTGGTTTCCTGCAAACACACACACAGACACGCACACACACTGTCACACTCACAACACACACTCACACTGGATATCCAGCAAACTCGTGAACACTTGGAACTGCCCTCACACACTCAGAAATGTGGATCTGAAACACAATACGCAAGACCACACAAATACACCCATCGACTTTTTCATACAGGCATACACAATGGTTACCGGAAAACACACACACACACACACACACACTGTCACACTCGCAACACAGCACTCACACTGGGCCTCGGCAGAGCCATCAACACTTGGAACTGCCCTAACATACTCACAAACGTTTTCCCGACACACACATACGCAAGAAACACACACAAACACCCATGGAATTTTTCTTACAGGCGTACACAGGGGGTTCTGAAACACACACAGACACACACACTATCACACTCACAACACCGCACTCACACTCGGTCTCCAACACAGCCGTCAACACTTGGAACTGCTTTAACATAATCACAAACATGGTCCTGACACACACATATACAAATAACACACACAAACACCCATCGACTTTTTCTTGCAGGCATACACAATGGTTTCCTGCAAACACACACACACACACACAAAAGTCACACTCACGACAGAGCACTCACATTGGATCTCCAGCAGAGCCATGAACACTTGGAATTACCTTAACATATTCACAAACGTGGTCCCGAAACACACATGCAGAAGAAACACACAAAAACACCCTACGACTTTTTCTTACAGACATACACAATGGTATCCAGCAAAACACACACACACACACACATACACTATCACACGCACAACACAGCACTCACACTGGGTCCCCGGCATAGCCATCAACAGTTGGAACTGCCCTAACATACTCACAAACGTGGTCCCGACACACACATACACAAGAAACACACACAAACTCCCATTGACTTTTACTTACAGTCATGCACAATGGTTTCCGCAAACACACACACACACACACTATCACACTCACAACACAGCATTCACACTGGCACTTGAATCTGCCCTAACATACAAACAAACGTGGTCCCGACACACACATACACAAGAAACACACACAAACACCCATCAACATTTTGTTACAGGCAGACAGAGTGGGGTTTCCCCAAACACACACACACACACACACACACACACTGTCACACTAACAGCACACTATGCACACTGGGCCTCGGCAGAGCCATCAACACTTGGAACTGCCCTAACATACTCACAAACGTTTTCCCGACACACACATACACAAGAAACACACACAAACACCCATCGACTTTTTCTTACAGGCATACACAACGGTTTCCCGCGAACACACACACACACAGTCACACTTACAACACAGCACTCACAATGGGTATCCAGCAGAACCATCAACACTTGGAACTGCCCTAAAATATTGACAAATGTGGTCGCGACACACACATACACATGAAACTCACACAAACATCCATCGCCTCATTCTTACAGGCATACACAATGTTTTCCCGCCAACACAAACACACACAGAAACACACACTGCCACACTCACAACACAGCATTCACACTGGCACTTGGAACTGCCACAACATACTCACATACGTGGTCCCGACACACACATACACAAGAAACACACACAAACACCCATCGACTTTTTCTTAGAAGCATACACTGTGGGGTTCCCCCAAACACACACACACACAGAGACACACACACACTATCACACTCACAACACAGCACTCTCACTGGGTCTCCAGCAGAGCCATCAACACTTGGAACTGCCCTAACATATTCACAAATGTGGTCCCGACACACACATACAGAAGAAACACACACAAACACCCATGGAATTTTTCTTATAGGCATACAGACTGGTTTCCTGCAAACACACACACAGACACGCACACACACTGTCACACTCACAACACACACTCACACTGGATATCCAGCAAACTCGTGAACACTTGGAACTGCCCTCACACACTCAGAAATGTGGATCTGAAACACAATACGCAAGACCACACAAATACACCCATCGACTTTTTCATACAGGCATACACAATGGTTACCCGAAAACACACACACACACACACACACACTCTCACACTCACAACACAGCACTCACTCTGTACCTCGGCAGAGACATCAACACTTGGAACTGCCCTCACACACTCACAAATGTGGATCTGAAACACAATACGCAAGAACACACAAATACACCCATCGACTTTTTCATACAGGCATACACAATGGTTACCGGAAAACACACACACACACACACACACACACTGTCACACCCACAACACAGCACTCACACTGGGCCTCGGCAGAGCCATCAACACTTGGAACTGCCCTAACATACTCACAAACGTTTTCCCGACACACACATACACAAGAAACACACACAAACACCCATGGAATTTTTCTTACAGGCGTACACAGAGGGTTCTGAAACACACACAGACACACACACACTATCACACTCACAACACCGCACTCACACTCGGTCTCCAACACAGCCGTCAACACTTGGAACTGCTTTAACATAATCACAAACATGGTCCTGACACACACATATACAAATAACACACACAAACACCCATCGACTTTTTCTTGCAGGCATACACAATGGTTTCCTGCAAACACACACACACACACACACACACACACAAAAGTCACACACACGACAGAGCACTCACATTGGATCTCCAGCAGAGCCATGAACACTTGGAATTACCTTAACATATTCACAAACGTGGTCCCGAAACACACATGCAGAAGAAACACACAAAAACACCCTACGACTTTTTCTTACAGACATACACAATGGTATCCAGCAAAACACACACACACACACACACACATACACTATCACACGCACAACACAGCACTCACACTGGGTCCCCGGCATAGCCATCAACAGTTGGAACTGCCCTAACATACTCACAAACGTGGTCCCGACACACACATACACAAGAAACACACACAAACTCCCATTGACTTTTACTTACAGTCATGCACAATGGTTTCCGCAAACACACACACACACACACTATCACACTCACAACACAGCATTCACACTGGCACTTGAATCTGCCCTAACATACAAACAAACGTGGTCCCGACACACACATACACAAGAAACACACACAAACACCCATCAACATTTTGTTACAGGCAGACAGAGTGGGGTTTCCCCAAACACACACACACACACACACACACACACTGTCACACTAACAGCACACTATGCACACTGGGCCTCGGCAGAGCCATCAACACTTGGAACTGCCCTAACATACTCACAAACGTTTTCCCGACACACACATACACAAGAAACACACACAAACACCCATCGACTTTTTCTTACAGGCATACACAACGGTTTCCCGCGAACACACACACACACAGTCACACTTACAACACAGCACTCACAATGGGTATCCAGCAGAACCATCAACACTTGGAACTGCCTTAAAATATTGACAAATGTGGTCGCGACACACACATACACATGAAACTCACACAAACATCCATCGCCTCATTCTTACAGGCATACACAATGTTTTCCCGCCAACACAAACACACACAGAAACACACACTGCCACACTCACAACACAGCATTCACACTGGCACTTGGAACTGCCACAACATACTCACATACGTGGTCCCGACACACACATACACAAGAAACACACACAAACACCCATCGACTTTTTCTTAGAAGCATACACTGTGGGGTTCCCCCAAACACACACACACACAGAGACACACACACACTATCACACTCACAACACAGCACTCTCACTGGGTCTCCAGCAGAGCCATCAACACTTGGAACTGCCCTAACATATTCACAAATGTGGTCCCGACACACACATACAGAAGAAACACACACAAACACCCATGGAATTTTTCTTATAGGCATACAGACTGGTTTCCTGCAAACACACACACAGACACGCACACACACTGTCACACTCACAACACACACTCACACTGGATATCCAGCAAACTCGTGAACACTTGGAACTGCCCTCACACACTCAGAAATGTGGATCTGAAACACAATACGCAAGACCACACAAATACACCCATCGACTTTTTCATACAGGCATACACAATGGTTACCCGAAAACACACACACACACACACACACACACTCTCACACTCACAACACAGCACTCACTCTGTACCTCGGCAGAGACATCAACACTTGGAACTGCCCTCACACACTCACAAATGTGGATCTGAAACACAATACGCAAGAACACACAAATACACCCATCGACTTTTTCATACAGGCATACACAATGGTTACCGGAAAACACACACACACACACACACTGTCACACTCACAACACAGCACTCACACTGGGCCTCGGCAGAGCCATCAACACTTGGAACTGCCCTAACATACTCACAAACGTTTTCCCGACACACACATACACAAGAAACACACACAAACACCCATGGAATTTTTCTTACAGGCGTACACAGAGGGTTCTGAAACACACACAGACACACACACACTATCACACTCACAACACCGCACTCACACTCGGTCTCCAACACAGCCGTCAACACTTGGAACTGCTTTAACATAATCACAAACATGGTCCTGACACACACATATACAAATAACACACACAAACACCCATCGACTTTTTCTTGCAGGCATACACAATGGTTTCCTGCAAACACACACACACACACACACACACACAAAAGTCACACACACGACAGAGCACTCACATTGGATCTCCAGCAGAGCCATGAACACTTGGAATTACCTTAACATATTCACAAACGTGGTCCCGAAACACACATGCAGAAGAAACACACAAAAACACCCTACGACTTTTTCTTACAGACATACACAATGGTATCCAGCAAAACACACACACACACACACACACATACACTATCACACGCACAACACAGCACTCACACTGGGTCCCCGGCATAGCCATCAACAGTTGGAACTGCCCTAACATACTCACAAACGTGGTCCCGACACACACATACACAAGAAACACACACAAACTCCCATTGACTTTTACTTACAGTCATGCACAATGGTTTCCGCAAACACACACACACACACACTATCACACTCACAACACAGCATTCACACTGGCACTTGAATCTGCCCTGACATACAAACAAACGTGGTCCCGACACACACATACACAAGAAACACACACAAACACCCATCAACATTTTGTTACAGGCAGACAGAGTGGGGTTTCCCCAAACACACACACACACACAAACACTGTCACACTAACAGCACACTACGCACACTGGGCCTCGGCAGAGCCATCAACACTTGGAACTGCCCTAACATACTCACAAACGTTCTCCCGACACACACATACACAAGAAACACACACAAACACCCATCGACTTTTTCTTACAGGCATACACAACGGTTTCCCGCGAACACACACACACACAGTCACACTTACAACACAGCACTCACAATGGGTATCCAGCAGAACCATCAACACTTGGAACTGCCCTAAAATATTGACAAATGTGGTCGCGACACACACAAACACATGAAACTCACACAAACATCCATCGCCTCATTCTTACAGGCATACACAATGTTTTCCCGCCAACACAAACACACACAGAAACACACACTGCCACACTCACAACACAGCATTCACACTGGCACTTGGAACTGCCACAACATACTCACATACGTGGTCCCGACACACACATACACAAGAAACACACACAAACACCCATCGACTTTTTCTTAGAAGCATACACTGTGGGGTTCCCCCAAACACACACACACACACAGAGACACACACACACTATCACACTCACAACACAGCACTCTCACTGGGTCTCCAGCAGAGCCATCAACACTTGGAACTGCCCTAACATATTCACAAATGTGGTCCCGACACACACATACAGAAGAAACACACACAAACACCCATCGAATTTTTCTTATAGGCATACAGACTGGTTTCCTGCAAACACACACACAGACACGCACACACACTGTCACACTCACAACACACACTCACACTGGATATCCAGCAAACTCGTGAACACTTGGAACTGCCCTCACACACTCAGAAATGTGGATCTGAAACACAATACGCAAGAACACACAAATACACCCATCGACTTTTTCATACAGGCATACACAATGGTTACCCGAAAACACACACACACACACACACACACACTCTCACACTCACAACACAGCACTCACTCTGTACCTCGGCAGAGACATCAACACTTGGAACTGCCCTCACACACTCACAAATGTGGATCTGAAACACAATACGCAAGAACACACAAATACACCCATCGACTTTTTCATACAGGCATACACAATGGTTACCGGAAAACACACACACACACACACACTGTCACACTCACAACACAGCACTCACACTGGGCCTCGGCAGAGCCATCAACACTTGGAACTGCCCTAACATACTCACAAACGTTTTCCCGACACACACATACACAAGAAACACACACAAACACCCATGGAATTTTTCTTACAGGCGTACACAGAGGGTTCTGAAACACACACAGACACACACACACTATCACACTCACAACACCGCACTCACACTCGGTCTCCAACACAGCCGTCAACACTTGGAACTGCTTTAACATAATCACAAACATGGTCCTGACACACACATATACAAATAACACACACAAACACCCATCGACTTTTTCTTGCAGGCATACACAATGGTTTCCTGCAAACACACACACACACACACACACACACACAAAAGTCACACACACGACAGAGCACTCACATTGGATCTCCAGCAGAGCCATGAACACTTGGAATTACCTTAACATATTCACAAACGTGGTCCCGAAACACACATGCAGAAGAAACACACAAAAACACCCTACGACTTTTTCTTACAGACATACACAATGGTATCCAGCAAAACACACACACACACACACACACATACACTATCACACGCACAACACAGCACTCACACTGGGTCCCCGGCATAGCCATCAACAGTTGGAACTGCCCTAACATACTCACAAACGTGGTCCCGACACACACATACACAAGAAACACACACAAACTCCCATTGACTTTTACTTACAGTCATGCACAATGGTTTCCGCAAACACACACACACACACACTATCACACTCACAACACAGCATTCACACTGGCACTTGAATCTGCCCTGACATACAAACAAACGTGGTCCCGACACACACATACACAAGAAACACACACAAACACCCATCAACATTTTGTTACAGGCAGACAGAGTGGGGTTTCCCCAAACACACACACACACACAAACACTGTCACACTAACAGCACACTACGCACACTGGGCCTCGGCAGAGCCATCAACACTTGGAACTGCCCTAACATACTCACAAACGTTCTCCCGACACACACATACACAAGAAACACACACAAACACCCATCGACTTTTTCTTACAGGCATACACAACGGTTTCCCGCGAACACACACACACACAGTCACACTTACAACACAGCACTCACAATGGGTATCCAGCAGAACCATCAACACTTGGAACTGCCCTAAAATATTGACAAATGTGGTCGCGACACACACAAACACATGAAACTCACACAAACATCCATCGCCTCATTCTTACAGGCATACACAATGTTTTCCCGCCAACACAAACACACACAGAAACACACACTGCCACACTCACAACACAGCATTCACACTGGCACTTGGAACTGCCACAACATACTCACATACGTGGTCCCGACACACACATACACAAGAAACACACACAAACACCCATCGACTTTTTCTTAGAAGCATACACTGTGGGGTTCCCCCAAACACACACACACACAGAGACACACACACACTATCACACTCACAACACAGCACTCTCACTGGGTCTCCAGCAGAGCCATCAACACTTGGAACTGCCCTAACATATTCACAAATGTGGTCCCGACACACACATACAGAAGAAACACACACAAACACCCATGGAATTTTTCTTATAGGCATACAGACTGGTTTCCTGCAAACACACACACAGACACGCACACACACTGTCACACTCACAACACACACTCACACTGGATATCCAGCAAACTCGTGAACACTTGGAACTGCCCTCACACACTCACAAATGTGGATCTGAAACACAATACGCAAGAACACACAAATACACCCATCGACTTTTTCATACAGGCATACACAATGGTTACCCGAAAACACACACACACACACACACACACACACACACTCTCACACTCACAACACAGCACTCACTCTGTACCTCGGCAGAGACATCAACACTTGGAACTGCCCTCACACACTCACAAATGTGGATCTGAAACACAATACGCAAGAACACACAAATACACCCATCGACTTTTTCATACAGGCATACACAATGGTTATCGGAAAACTAACACACACACACACTGTCACACTCGCAACACAGCCTTCACACTGGGCCTCGGCAGAGCCATCAACACTTGGAACTGCCCTAACAAACTGACACACGTTTTCCCGACACACACATACACAAGAAACACACACAAACACCCATGGAATTTTTCTTACAGGCGTACACAGGGGGTTCTGAAACACACACAGACACACACACACTATCACACTCACAACACAGCACTCACACTGGGTCTCCAACACAGCCGTCAACACTTGGAACTGCTTTAACATAATCACAAACATGGTCCTGACACACACATATACAAATAACACACACAAACACCCATCGACTTTTTCTTGCAGGCATACACAATGGTTTCATGCAAACACACACACACACACACACACACAAAAGTCACACTCACGACAGAGCACTCACATTGGATCTCCAGCAGAGCCATGAACACTTGGAATTACCTTAACATATTCACAAACGTGGTCCCGAAACACACATGCAGAAGAAACACACAAAAACACCCTACGACTTTTTCTTACAGACATACACAATGGTATCCAGCAAAACACACACACACACACACATACACTATCACACGCACAACACAGCACTCACACTGGGTCCCCGGCATAGCCATCAACAGTTGGAACTGCCCTAACATACTCACAAACGTGGTCCCGACACACACATACACAAGAAACACACACAAACTCCCACTGACTTTTACTTACAGTCATGCACAATGGTTTCCGCAAACACACACACACACACACTATCACACTCACAACACAGCATTCACACTGGCACTTGAATCTGCCCTAACATACAAACAAACGTGGTCCCGACACACACATACACAAGAAACACACAGAAACACCCATCAACATTTTGTTACAGGCAGACACAGTGGGGTTTCCCCAAACACACACACACACACATACACTGTCACACTAACAGCACACTATGCACACTGGGCCTCGGCAGAGCCATCAACACTTGGAACTGCCCTAACATACTCACAAACGTTTTCCCGACACACACATACACAAGAAACACACACAAACACCCATCGACTTTTTCTTACACGCATACACAACGGTTTCCCGCGAACACACACACACACAGTCACACTTACAACACAGCACTCACAATGGGTATCCAGCAGAACCATCAACACTTGGAACTGCCCTAAAATATTGACAAATGTGGTCGCGACACACACATACACATGAAACTCACACAAACATCCATCGACTTATTCTTACAGGCATACACAATGTTTTCCCGCCAACACAAACACACACAGAAACACACACTGCCACACTCACAACACAGCATTCACACTGGCACTTGGAACTGCCACAACATACTCACATACGTGGTCCCGACACACACATACACAAGAAACACACACAAACACCCATCGACTTTTTCTTAGAAGCATACACTGTGGGGTTCCCCCAAACACACACACACACAGAGACACACACACACTATCACACTCACAACACAGCACTCTCACTGGGTCTCCAGCAGAGCCATCAACACTTGGAACTGCCCTAACATATTCACAAATGTGGTCCCGACACACACATACAGAAGAAACACACACAAACACCCATGGAATTTTTCTTTAGGCATACAGACTGGTTTCCTGCAAACACACACACAGACACGCACACACACTGTCACACTCACAACACACACTCACACTGGATATCCAGCAAACTCGTGAACACTTGGAACTGCCCTCACACACTCAGAAATGTGGATCTGAAACACTATACGCAAGAACACACAAATACACCCATTGACTTTTTCATACAGGCATACACAATGGTTACCCGAAAACACACACACACACACACACACACTCTCACACTCACAACACAGCACTCACTCTGTACCTCGGCAGAGACATCAACACTTGGAACTGCCCTCACACACTCACAAATGTGGATCTGAAACACAATACGCAAGAACACACAAATACACCCATCGACTTTTTCATACAGGCATACACAATGGTTACCCGAAAACACACACACACACACACACACACTGTCACACTCGCAACACAGCACTCACACTGGGCCTCGGCAGAGCCATCAACACTTGGAACTGCCCTAACATACTCACAAACGTTTTCCCGACACACACATACACAAGAAACACACACAAACACCCATGGAATTTTTCTTACAGGCGTACACAGGGGGTTCTGAAACACACACAGACACACACACTATCACACTCACAACACAGCACTCACACTGGGTCTCCAACACAGCCGTCAACACTTGGAACTGCTTTAACATAATCACAAACATGGTCCTGACACACACATATACAAATAACACACACAAACACCCATCGACGTTTTCTTGCAGGCATACACAATGGTTTCCTGCAAACACACACACACACACACACACAAAAGTCACACTCACGACAGAGCACTCACATTGGATCTCCAGCAGAGCCATGAACACTTGGAATTACCTTAACATATTCACAAACGTGGTCCCGAAACACACATGCAGAAGAAACACACAAAAACACCCTACGACTTTTTCTTACAGACATACACAATGGTATCCAGCAAAACACACACACACACACACACATACACTATCACACGCACAACACAGCACTCACACTGGGTCCCCGGCATAGCCATCAACAGTTGGAACTGCCCTAACATACTCACAAACGTGGTCCCGACACACACATACACAAGAAACACACACAAACTCCCATTGACTTTTACTTACAGTCATGCACAATGGTTTCCGCAAACACACACACACACTATCACACTCACAACACAGCATTCACACTGGCACTTGAATCTGCCCTAACATACAAACAAACGTGGTCCCGACACACACATACACAAGAAACACACACAAACTCCCATCAACATTTTGTTACAGGGAGACAGAGTGGGGTTTCCCCAAACACACACACACACACACACACACTGTCACACTAACAGCACACTATGCACACTGGGCGTCGGCAGAGCCATCAACACTTGGAACTGCCCTAACATACTCACAAACGTTTTCCCGACACACACATACACAAGAAACACACACAAACACCCATCGACTTTTTCTTACAGGCATACACAACGGTTTCCCGCGAACACACACACACACAGTCACACTTACAACACAGCACTCACAATGGGTATCCAGCAGAACCATCAACACTTGGAACTGCCCTAAAATATTGACAAATGTGGTCGCGACACACACATACACATGAAACTCACACAAACATCCATCGACTTATTCTTACAGGCATACACAATGTTTTCCCGCCAACACAAACACACACAGAAACACACACTGCCACACTCACAACACAGCATTCACACTGGCACTTGGAACTGCCACAACATACTCACATACGTGGTCCCGACACACACATACACAAGAAACACACACAAACACCCATCGACTTTTTCTTAGAAGCATACACTGTGGGGTTCCCCCAAACACACACACACACAGAGACACACACACACTATCACACTCACAACACAGCACTCTCACTGGGTCTCCAGCAGAGCCATCAACACTTGGAACTGCCCTAACATATTCACAAATGTGGTCCCGACACACACATACAGAAGAAACACACACAAACACCCATGGAATTTTTCTTTAGGCATACAGACTGGTTTCCTGCAAACACACACACAGACACGCACACACACTGTCACACTCACAACACACACTCACACTGGATATCCAGCAAACTCGTGAACACTTGGAACTGCCCTCACACACTCAGAAATGTGGATCTGAAACACTATACGCAAGAACACACAAATACACCCATTGACTTTTTCATACAGGCATACACAATGGTTACCCGAAAACACACACACACACACACACACTCTCACACTCACAACACAGCACTCACTCTGTACCTCGGCAGAGACATCAACACTTGGAACTGCCCTCACACACTCACAAATGTGGATCTGAAACACAATACGCAAGAACACACAAATACACCCATCGACTTTTTCATACAGGCATACACAATGGTTACCCGAAAACACACACACACACACACACACACACACTCTCACACTCACAACACAGCACTCACTCTGTACCTCGGCAGAGACATCAACACTTGGAACTGCCCTCACACACTCACAAATGTGGATCTGAAACACAATACGCAAGAACACACAAATACACCCATCGACTTTTTCATACAGGCATACACAATGGTTATCGGAAAACTAACACACACACACACTGTCACACTCGCAACACAGCCTTCACACTGGGCCTCGGCAGAGCCATCAACACTTGGAACTGCCCTAACAAACTGACACACGTTTTCCCGACACACACATACACAAGAAACACACACAAACACCCATGGAATTTTTCTTACAGGCGTACACAGGGGGTTCTGAAACACACACAGACACACACACACTATCACACTCACAACACAGCACTCACACTGGGTCTCCAACACAGCCGTCAACACTTGGAACTGCTTTAACATAATCACAAACATGGTCCTGACACACACATATACAAATAACACACACAAACACCCATCGACTTTTTCTTGCAGGCATACACAATGGTTTCATGCAAACACACACACACACACACACACACAAAAGTCACACTCACGACAGAGCACTCACATTGGATCTCCAGCAGAGCCATGAACACTTGGAATTACCTTAACATATTCACAAACGTGGTCCCGAAACACACATGCAGAAGAAACACACAAAAACACCCTACGACTTTTTCTTACAGACATACACAATGGTATCCAGCAAAACACACACACACACACACATACACTATCACACGCACAACACAGCACTCACACTGGGTCCCCGGCATAGCCATCAACAGTTGGAACTGCCCTAACATACTCACAAACGTGGTCCCGACACACACATACACAAGAAACACACACAAACTCCCATTGACTTTTACTTACAGTCATGCACAATGGTTTCCGCAAACACACACACACACACACTATCACACTCACAACACAGCATTCACACTGGCACTTGAATCTGCCCTAACATACAAACAAACGTGGTCCCGACACACACATACACAAGAAACACACAGAAACACCCATCAACATTTTGTTACAGGCAGACAGAGTGGGGTTTCCCCAAACACACAAACACACACATACACTGTCACACTAACAGCACACTATGCACACTGGGCCTCGGCAGAGCCATCAACACTTGGAACTGCCCTAACATACTCACAAACGTTTTCCCGACACACACATACACAAGAAACACACACAAACACCCATCGACTTTTTCTTACAGGCATACACAACGGTTTCCCGCGAACACACACACACACAGTCACACTTACAACACAGCACTCACAATGGGTATCCAGCAGAACCATCAACACTTGGAACTGCCCTAAAATATTGACAAATGTGGTCGCGACACACACATACACATGAAACTCACACAAACATCCATCGACTTATTCTTACAGGCATACACAATGTTTTCCCGCCAACACAAACACACACAGAAACACACACTGCCACACTCACAACACAGCATTCACACTGGCACTTGGAACTGCCACAACATACTCACATACGTGGTCCCGACACACACATACACAAGAAACACACACAAACACCCATCGACTTTTTCTTAGAAGCATACACTGTGGGGTTCCCCCAAACACACACACACACAGAGACACACACACACTATCACACTCACAACACAGCACTCTCACTGGGTCTCCAGCAGAGCCATCAACACTTGGAACTGCCCTAACATATTCACAAATGTGGTCCCGACACACACATACAGAAGAAACACACACAAACACCCATGGAATTTTTCTTTAGGCATACAGACTGGTTTCCTGCAAACACACACACAGACACGCACACACACTGTCACACTCACAACACACACTCACACTGGATATCCAGCAAACTCGTGAACACTTGGAACTGCCCTCACACACTCAGAAATGTGGATCTGAAACACTATACGCAAGAACACACAAATACACCCATTGACTTTTTCATACAGGCATACACAATGGTTACCCGAAAACACACACACACACACACACACACTCTCACACTCACAACACAGCACTCACTCTGTACCTCGGCAGAGACATCAACACTTGGAACTGCCCTCACACACTCACAAATGTGGATCTGAAACACAATACGCAAGAACACACAAATACACCCATCGACTTTTTCATACAGGCATACACAATGGTTACCCGAAAACACACACACACACACACACACTGTCACACTCGCAACACAGCACTCACACTGGGCCTCGGCAGAGCCATCAACACTTGGAACTGCCCTAACATACTCACAAACGTTTTCCCGACACACACATACACAAGAAACACACACAAACACCCATGGAATTTTTCTTACAGGCGTACACAGGGGGTTCTGAAACACACACAGACACACACACTATCACACTCACAACACAGCACTCACACTGGGTCTCCAACACAGCCGTCAACACTTGGAACTGCTTTAACATAATCACAAACATGGTCCTGACACACACATATACAAATAACACACACAAACACCCATCGACGTTTTCTTGCAGGCATACACAATGGTTTCCTGCAAACACACACACACACACACACACAAAAGTCACACTCACGACAGAGCACTCACATTGGATCTCCAGCAGAGCCATGAACACTTGGAATTACCTTAACATATTCACAAACGTGGTCCCGAAACACACATGCAGAAGAAACACACAAAAACACCCTACGACTTTTTCTTACAGACATACACAATGGTATCCAGCAAAACACACACACACACACACACATACACTATCACACGCACAACACAGCACTCACACTGGGTCCCCGGCATAGCCATCAACAGTTGGAACTGCCCTAACATACTCACAAACGTGGTCCCGACACACACATACACAAGAAACACACACAAACTCCCATTGACTTTTACTTACAGTCATGCACAATGGTTTCCGCAAACACACACACACACTATCACACTCACAACACAGCATTCACACTGGCACTTGAATCTGCCCTAACATACAAACAAACGTGGTCCCGACACACACATACACAAGAAACACACACAAACTCCCATCAACATTTTGTTACAGGGAGACAGAGTGGGTTTTCCCCAAACACACACACACACACACACACACACTGTCACACTAACAGCACACTATGCACACTGGGCCTCGGCAGAGCCATCAACACTTGGAACTGCCCTAACATACTCACAAACGTTTTCCCGACACACACATACACAAGAAACACACACAAACACCCATCGACTTTTTCTTACAGGCATACACAACGGTTTCCCGCGAACACACACACACACAGTCACACTTACAACACAGCACTCACAATGGGTATCCAGCAGAACCATCAACACTTGGAACTGCCCTAAAATATTGACAAATGTGGTCGCGACACACACATACACATGAAACTCACACAAACATCCATCGACTTATTCTTACAGGCATACACAATGTTTTCCCGCCAACACAAACACACACAGAAACACACACTGCCACACTCACAACACAGCATTCACACTGGCACTTGGAACTGCCACAACATACTCACATACGTGGTCCCGACACACACATACACAAGAAACACACACAAACACCCATCGACTTTTTCTTAGAAGCATACACTGTGGGGTTCCCCCAAACACACACACACACAGAGACACACACACACTATCACACTCACAACACAGCACTCTCACTGGGTCTCCAGCAGAGCCATCAACACTTGGAACTGCCCTAACATATTCACAAATGTGGTCCCGACACACACATACAGAAGAAACACACACAAACACCCATGGAATTTTTCTTTAGGCATACAGACTGGTTTCCTGCAAACACACACACAGACACGCACACACACTGTCACACTCACAACACACACTCACACTGGATATCCAGCAAACTCGTGAACACTTGGAACTGCCCTCACACACTCAGAAATGTGGATCTGAAACACTATACGCAAGAACACACAAATACACCCATTGACTTTTTCATACAGGCATACACAATGGTTACCCGAAAACACACACACACACACACACACACACTCTCACACTCACAACACAGCACTCACTCTGTACCTCGGCAGAGACATCAACACTTGGAACTGCCCTCACACACTCACAAATGTGGATCTGAAACACAATACGCAAGAACACACAAATACACCCATCGACTTTTTCATACAGGCATACACAATGGTTACCCGAAAACACACACACACACACACACACTGTCACACTCGCAACACAGCACTCACACTGGGCCTCGGCAGAGCCATCAACACTTGGAACTGCCCTAACATACTCACAAACGTTTTCCCGACACACACATACACAAGAAACACACACAAACACCCATGGAATTTTTCTTACAGGCGTACACAGGGGGTTCTGAAACACACACAGACATACACACTATCACACTCACAACACAGCACTCACACTGGGTCTCCAACACAGCCGTCAACACTTGGAACTGCTTTAACATAATCACAAACATGGTCCTGACACACACATATACAAATAACACACACAAACACCCATCGACGTTTTCTTGCAGGCATACACAATGGTTTCCTGCAAACACACACACACACACACACACAAAAGTCACACTCACGACAGAGCACTCACATTGGATCTCCAGCAGAGCCATGAACACTTGGAATTACCTTAACATATTCACAAACGTGGTCCCGAAACACACATGCAGAAGAAACACACAAAAACACCCTACGACTTTTTCTTACAGACATACACAATGGTATCCAGCAAAACACACACACACACACACACATACACTATCACACGCACAACACAGCACTCACACTGGGTCCCCGGCATAGCCATCAACAGTTGGAACTGCCCTAACATACTCACAAACGTGGTCCCGACACACACATACACAAGAAACACACACAAACTCCCATTGACTTTTACTTACAGTCATGCACAATGGTTTCCGCAAACACACACACACACTATCACACTCACAACACAGCATTCACACTGGCACTTGAATCTGCCCTAACATACAAACAAACGTGGTCCCGACACACACATACACAAGAAACACACACAAACTCCCATCAACATTTTGTTACAGGGAGACAGAGTGGGGTTTCCCCAAACACACACACACACACACACACACACACTGTCACACTAACAGCACACTATGCACACTGGGCCTCGGCAGAGCCATCAACACTTGGAACTGCCCTAACATACTCACAAACGTTTTCCCGACACACACATACACAAGAAACACACACAAACACCCATCGACTTTTTCTTACAGGCATACACAACGGTTTCCCGCGAACACACACACACACAGTCACACTTACAACACAGCACTCACAATGGGTATCCAGCAGAACCATCAACACTTGGAACTGCCCTAAAATATTGACAAATGTGGTCGCGACACACACATACACATGAAACTCACACAAACATCCATCGACTTATTCTTACAGGCATACACAATGTTTTCCCGCCAACACAAACACACACAGAAACACACACTGCCACACTCACAACACAGCATTCACACTGGCACTTGGAACTGCCACAACATACTCACATACGTGGTCCCGACACACACATACACAAGAAACACACACAAACACCCATCGACTTTTTCTTAGAAGCATACACTGTGGGGTTCCCCCAAACACACACACACACAGAGACACACACACACTATCACACTCACAACACAGCACTCTCACTGGGTCTCCAGCAGAGCCATCAACACTTGGAACTGCCCTAACATATTCACAAATGTGGTCCCGACACACACATACAGAAGAAACACACACAAACACCCATGGAATTTTTCTTATAGGCATACAGACTGGTTTCCTGCAAACACACACACAGACACGCACACACACTGTCACACTCACAACACACACTCACACTGGATATCCAGCAAACTCGTGAACACTTGGAACTGCCCTCACACACTCACAAATGTGGATCTGAAACACTATACGCAAGAACACAAAAATACACCCATCGACTTTTTCATACAGGCATACACAATGGTTACCCGAAAACACACACACACACACACACACACTCTCACACTCACAACACAGCACTCACTCTGTACCTCGGCAGAGACATCAACACTTGGAACTGCCCTCACACACTCACAAATGTGGATCTGAAACACAATACGCAAGAACACACAAATACACCCATCGACTTTTTCATACAGGCATACACAATGGTTATCGGAAAACTAACACACACACACACTGTCACACTCGCAACACAGCCTTCACACTGGGCCTCGGCAGAGCCATCAACACTTGGAACTGCCCTAACAAACTGACACACGTTTTCCCGACACACACATACACAAGAAACACACACAAACACCCATGGAATTTTTCTTACAGGCGTACACAGGGGGTTCTGAAACACACACAGACACACACACACTATCACACTCACAACACAGCACTCACACTGGGTCTCCAACACAGCCGTCAACACTTGGAACTGCTTTAACATAATCACAAACATGGTCCTGACACACACATATACAAATAACACACACAAACACCCATCGACTTTTTCTTGCAGGCATACACAATGGTTTCATGCAAACACACACACACACACACACACACAAAAGTCACACTCACGACAGAGCACTCACATTGGATCTCCAGCAGAGCCATGAACACTTGGAATTACCTTAACATATTCACAAACGTGGTCCCGAAACACACATGCAGAAGAAACACACAAAAACACCCTACGACTTTTTCTTACAGACATACACAATGGTATCCAGCAAAACACACACACACACACACATACACTATCACACGCACAACACAGCACTCACACTGGGTCCCCGGCATAGCCATCAACAGTTGGAACTGCCCTAACATACTCACAAACGTGGTCCCGACACACACATACACAAGAAACACACACAAACTCCCATTGACTTTTACTTACAGTCATGCACAATGGTTTCCACAAACACACACACACACACACTATCACACTCACAACACAGCATTCACACTGGCACTTGAATCTGCCCTAACATACAAACAAACGTGGTCCCGACACACACATACACAAGAAACACACACAATCACCCATCAACATTTTGTTACAGGCAGACAGAGTGCGGTTTCCCCAAACACACACACACACACACACACACACTGTCACACTAACAGCACACTACGCACACTGGGCCTCGGCAGAGCCATCAACACTTGGAACTGCCCTAACATACTCACAAACGTTCTCCCGACACACACATACACAAGAAACACACACAAACACCCATCGACTTTTTTCTTACAGGCATACACAACGGTTTCCCGCGAACACACACACACACAGTCACACTTACAACACAGCACTCACAATGGGTATCCAGCAGAACCATCAACACTTGGAACTGCCCTAAAATATTGACAAATGTGGTCGCGACACACACATACACATGAAACTCACACAAACATCCATCGCCTTATTCTTACAGGCATACACAATGTTTTCCCGCCAACACAAACACACACAGAAACACACACTGCCACACTCACAACACAGCATTCACACTGGCACTTGGAACTGCCACAACATACTCACATACGTGGTCCCGACACACACATACACAAGAAACACACACAAACACCCATCGACTTTTTCTTAGAAGCATACACTGTGGGGTTCCCCCAAACACACACACACACAAAGAGACACACACACACTATCACACTCACAACACAGCACTCTCACTGGGTCTCCAGCAGAGCCATCAACACTTGGAACTGCCCTAACATATTCACAAATGTGGTCCCGACACACACATACAGAAGAAACGCACACAAACACCCATGGAATTTTTCTTATAAGCATACAGACTGGTTTCCTGCAAACACACACACAGACACGCACACACACTGTCACACTCACAACTCACACTCACACTGGATATCCAGCAAACTCGTGAACACTTGGAACTGCCCTCACACACTCACAAATGTGGATCTGAAACACAATACGCAAGAACACACAAATACACCCATCGACTTTTTCATACAGGCATACACAATGGTTACCCGAAAACACACACACACACACACTGTCACACTCGCAACACAGCACTCACACTGGGCCTCGGCATAGCCATCAACACTTGGAACTGCCCTAACATACTCACAAACGTTTTCCCGACACACACATACACAAGAAACACACACAAACACCCATCGACTTTTTCTTACAGGCGTACACAGGGGGTTCTGAAACACACACAGACACACACACACTATCACACTCACAACACAGCACTCACACTGGGTCTCCAACACAGCCGTCAACACTTGGAACTGCTTTAACATAATCACAAACATGGTCCTGACACACACATATACAAATAACACACACAAACACCCATCGACTTTTTCTTGCAGGCATACACAATGGTTTCCTGCAAACACACACACACACACACAAAAGTCACACTCACGACAGAGCACTCACATTGGATCTCCAGCAGAGCCATGAACACTTGGAATTACCTTAACATATTCACAAACGTGGTCCCGAAACACACATGCAGAAGAAACACACAAAAACACCCTACGACTTTTTCTTACAGACATACACAATGGTATCCAGCAAAACACACACACACACACACACATACACTATCACACGCACAACACAGCACTCACACTGGGTCCCCGGCATAGCCATCAACAGTTGGAACTGCCCTAACATACTCACAAACGTGGTCCCAACACACACATACACAAGAAACACACACAAACTCCCATTGACTTTTACTTACAGTCATGCACAATGGTTTCCGCAAACACACACACAAACACTATCACACTTACAACACAGCATTCACACTGGACTTGAATCTGCCCTAACATACAAACAAACGTGGTCCCGACACACACATACACAAGAAACACACACAAACAGCCATCAACTTTTTGTTACAGGCAGACAGAGTGGGGTTTCCCCAAACACACACACACACACACACACACACACACTGTCACACTAACAGCACAGTACGCACACTGGGCCTCGGCAGAGCCATCAACACTTGGAACTGCCCTAACATACTCACAAACGTTTTCCCGACACACACATACACAAGAAACACACACAAACACCCATCGACTTTTTCTTACAGGCATACACAACGGTTTCCCGCGAACACACACACACAGTCACACTTACAACACAGCACTCACAATGGGTATCCAGCAGAACCATCAACACTTGGAACTGCCCTAAAATATTGACAAATGTGGTCGCGACACACACATACACATGAAACTCACACAAACATCCATCGACTTATTCTTACAGGCATACACAATGGTTTCCCGCCAACACAAACACACGCAGAAACACACACTGCCACACTCACAACACAGCATTCACACTGGCACTTGGAACTGCCACAACATACTCACATACGTGGTCCCGACACACATACACAAGAAACACACACAAACACCCATCGACTTTTTCTTAGAAGCATACACTGTGGGGTTCCCCCAAACACACACACACACAGAGACACACACACACTATCACACTCACAACACAGCACTCTCACTGGGTCTCCAGCAGAGCCATCAACACTTGGAACTGCCCTAACATATTCACAAATGTGGTCCCGACACACACATACAGAAGAAACACACACAAACACCCATGGAATTTTTCTTCTAGGCATACAGACTGGTTTCCTGCAAACACACACACAGACACGCACACACACTGTCACACTCACAACACGCACTCACACTGGATATCCAGCAAACTCGTGAACACTTGGAACTGCCCTCACACACTCAGAAATGTGGATCTGAAACACAATACGCAAGAACACACAAATACACCCATCGACTTTTTCATACAGGCATACACAATGGTTACCCGAAAACACACACACACACACACTGTCACACTCACAACACAGCACTCACTCTGTACCTCGGCAGAGACATCAACACTTGGAACTGCCCTCACACACTCACAAATGTGGATCTGAAACACAATACGCAAGAACACACAAATACACCCATCGACTTTTTCATACAGGCATACACAATGGTTACCGGAAAACACACACACACACACACACACACTGTCACACTCGCAACACAGCACTCACACTGGGCCTCGGCAGAGCCATCAACACTTGGAATTGCCCTAACATACTCACAAACGTTTTCCCGACACACACATACACAAGAAACACACACAAACACCCATCGACTTTTTCTTACAGGCGTACACAGGGGGTTCTGAAACACACACAGACACACACACACTATCACACTCACAACACAGCACTCACACTGGGTCTCCAACACAGCCGTCAACACTTGGAACTGCTTTAACATAATCACAAACATGGTCCTGACACACACATATACAAATAACACACACAAACACCCATCGACTTTTTCTTGCAGGCATACACAATGGTTTCCTGCAAACACACACACACACACACACACAAAAGGCACACTCACGACAGAGCACTCACATTGGATCTCCAGCAGAGCCATGAACACTTGGAATTACCTTAACATATTCACAAACGTGGTCCCGAAACACACATGCAGAAGAAACACACAAAAACACCCTACGACTTTTTCTTACAGACATACACAATGGTATCCAGCAAAACACACACACACACACACACACATACACTATCACACGCACAACACAGCACTCACACTGGGTCCCCGGCATAGCCATCAACAGTTGGAACTGCCCTAACATACTCACAAACGTGGTCCCGACACACACATACACAAGAAACACACACAAACTCCCATTGACTTTTACTTACAGTCATGCACAATGGTTTCCGCAAACACACACACACACTATCACACTCACAACACAGCATTCACACTGGCACTTGAATCTGCCCTAACATACAAACAAACGTTGTCCCGACACACACATACACAAGAAACACACACAAACAGCCATCAACTTTTTGTTACAGGCAGACAGAGTGGGGTTTCCCCAAACACACACACACACACACACACACACACACTGTCACACTAACAGCACACTACGCACACTGGGCCTCGGCAGAGCCATCAACACTTGGAACTGCCCTAACATACTCACAAACGTTTTCCCGACACACACATACACAAGAAACACACACAAACACCGATCGACTTTTTCTTACAGGCATACACAACGGTTTCCCGCGAACACACACACACACAGTCACACTTACAACACAGCACTCACAATGGGTATCCAGCAGAACCATCAACACTTGGAACTGCCCTAAAATATTGACAAATGTGGTCGCGACACACACATACACATCAAACTCACACAAACATCCATCGACTTATTCTTACAGGCATACACAATGTTTAACCGCCAACACAAACACACACAGAAACACTCACTGCCACACTCACAACACAGCATTCACACTGGCACTTGGAACTGCCACAACATACTCACATACGTGGTCCCGACACACACATACACAAGAAACACACACAAACACCCATCGACTTTTTCTTAGAAGCATACACTGTGGGGTTCCCCCAAACACACACACACACACAGAGACACACACACACTATCACACTCACAACACAGCACTCTCACTGGGTCTCCAGCAGAGCCATCAACACTTGGAACTGCCCTAACATATTCACAAATGTGGTCCCGACACACACATACAGAAGAAACACACACAAACACCCATCGAATTTTTCTTATAGGCATACAGACTGGTTTCCTGCAAACACACACACAGACACGCACACACACTGTCACACTCACAACACACACTCACACTGGATATCCAGCAAACTCGTGAACACTTGGAACTGCCCTCACACACTCAGAAATGTGGATCTGAAACACAATACGCAAGACCACACAAATACACCCATCGACTTTTTCATACAGGCATACACAATGGTTACCCGAAAACACACACACACACACACACACACTCTCACACTCACAACACAGCACTCACTCTGTACCTCGGCAGAGACATCAACACTTGGAACTGCCCTCACACACTCACAAATGTGGATCTGAAACACAATACGCAAGAACACACAAATACACCCATCGACTTTTTCATACAGGCATACACAATGGTTACCGGAAAACACACACACACACACACACTGTCACACTCGCAACACAGCCTTCACACTGGGCCTCGGCAGAGCCATCAACACTTGGAACTGCCCTAACATACTGACAAACGTTTTCCCGACACACACATACACAAGAAACACACACAAACACCCATCGACTTTTTCTTACAGGCGTACACAGGGGGTTCTGAAACACACACAGACACACACACACTATCACACTCACAACACAGCACTCACACTGGGTCTCCAACACAGCCGTCAACACTTGGAACTGCTTTAACATAATCACAAACATGGTCCTGACACACACATATACAAATAACACACACAAACACCCATCGACTTTTTCTTGCAGGCATACACAATGGTTTCCTGCAAACACACACACACACACACACACAAAAGGCACACTCACGACAGAGCACTCACATTGGATCTCCAGCAGAGCCATGAACACTTGGAATTACCTTAACATATTCACAAACGTGGTCCCGAAACACACATGCAGAAGAAACACACAAAAACACCCTACGACTTTTTCTTACAGACATACACAATGGTATCCAGCAAAACACACACACACACACACACACATACACTATCACACGCACAACACAGCACTCACACTGGGTCCCCGGCATAGCCATCAACAGTTGGAACTGCCCTAACATACTCACAAACGTGGTCCCGACACACACATACACAAGAAACACACACAAACTCCCATTGACTTTTACTTACAGTCATGCACAATGGTTTCCGCAAACACACACACACACTATCACACTCACAACACAGCATTCACACTGGCACTTGAATCTGCCCTAACATACAAACAAACGTTGTCCCGACACACACATACACAAGAAACACACACAAACAGCCATCAACTTTTTGTTACAGGCAGACAGAGTGGGGTTTCCCCAAACACACACACACACACACACACACACACACTGTCACACTAACAGCACACTACGCACACTGGGCCTCGGCAGAGCCATCAACACTTGGAACTGCCCTAACATACTCACAAACGTTTTCCCGACACACACATACACAAGAAACACACACAAACACCGATCGACTTTTTCTTACAGGCATACACAACGGTTTCCCGCGAACACACACACACACAGTCACACTTACAACACAGCACTCACAATGGGTATCCAGCAGAACCATCAACACTTGGAACTGCCCTAAAATATTGACAAATGTGGTCGCGACACACACATACACATCAAACTCACACAAACATCCATCGACTTATTCTTACAGGCATACACAATGTTTAACCGCCAACACAAACACACACAGAAACACTCACTGCCACACTCACAACACAGCATTCACACTGGCACTTGGAACTGCCACAACATACTCACATACGTGGTCCCGACACACACATACACAAGAAACACACACAAACACCCATCGACTTTTTCTTAGAAGCATACACTGTGGGGTTCCCCCAAACACACACACACACACAGAGACACACACACACTATCACACTCACAACACAGCACTCTCACTGGGTCTCCAGCAGAGCCATCAACACTTGGAACTGCCCTAACATATTCACAAATGTGGTCCCGACACACACATACAGAAGAAACACACACAAACACCCATCGAATTTTTCTTATAGGCATACAGACTGGTTTCCTGCAAACACACACACAGACACGCACACACACTGTCACACTCACAACACACACTCACACTGGATATCCAGCAAACTCGTGAACACTTGGAACTGCCCTCACACACTCAGAAATGTGGATCTGAAACACAATACGCAAGACCACACAAATACACCCATCGACTTTTTCATACAGGCATACACAATGGTTACCCGAAAACACACACACACACACACACACACTCTCACACTCACAACACAGCACTCACTCTGTACCTCGGCAGAGACATCAACACTTGGAACTGCCCTCACACACTCACAAATGTGGATCTGAAACACAATACGCAAGAACACACAAATACACCCATCGACTTTTTCATACAGGCATACACAATGGTTACCGGAAAACACACACACACACACACACTGTCACACTCGCAACACAGCCTTCACACTGGGCCTCGGCAGAGCCATCAACACTTGGAACTGCCCTAACATACTGACAAACGTTTTCCCGACACACACATACACAAGAAACACACACAAACACCCATCGACTTTTTCTTACAGGCGTACACAGGGGGTTCTGAAACACACACAGACACACACACACTATCACACTCACAACACAGCACTCACACTGGGTCTCCAACACAGCCGTCAACACTTGGAACTGCTTTAACATAATCACAAACATGGTCCTGACACACACATATACAAATAACACACACAAACACCCATCGACTTTTTCTTGCAGGCATACACAATGGTTTCCTGCAAACACACACACAAACACACACACACACACACAAAAGTCACACTCACGACAGAGCACTCACATTGGATCTCCAGCAGAGCCATGAACACTTGGAATTACCTTAACATATTCACAAACGTGGTCCCGAAACACACATGCAGAAGAAACACACAAAAACACCCTACGACTTTTTCTTACAGACATACACAATGGTATCCAGCAAAACACACACACACACACACATACACTATCACACGCACAACACAGCACTCACACTGGGTCCCCGGCATAGCCATCAACAGTTGGAACTGCCCTAACATACTCACAAACGTGGTCCCGACACACACATACACAAGAAACACACACAAACTCCCATTGACTTTTACTTACAGTCATGCACAATGGTTTCCGCAAACACACACACACACACACTATCACACTCACAACACAGCATTCACACTGGCACTTGAATCTGCCCTGACATACAAACAAACGTGGTCCCGACACACACATACACAAGAAACACACACAAACACCCATCAACATTTTGTTACAGGCAGACAGAGTGGGGTTTCCCCAAACACACACACACACACACACACACACACTGTCACACTAACAGCACAGTACGCACACTGGGCCTCGGCAGAGCCATCAACACTTGGAACTGCCCTAACATACTCACAAACATTTTCCCGACACACACATACACAAGAAACACACACAAACACCCATCGACTTTTTCTTACAGGCATACACAACGGTTTCCCGCGAACACACACACACACAGTCACACTTACAACACAGCACTCACAATGGGTATCCAGCAGAACCATCAACACTTGGAACTGCCCTAAAATATTGACAAATGTGGTCGCGACACACACATACACATGAAACTCACACAAACATCCATCGACTTATTCTTACAGGCATACACAATGTTTTCCCGCCAACACAAACACACACAGAAACACACACTGCCACACTCACAACACAGCATTCACACTGGCACTTGGAACTGCCACAACATACTCACATACGTGGTCCCGACACACACATACACAAGAAACACACACAAACACCCATCGACTTTTTCTTAGAAGCATACACTGTGGGGTTCCCCCAAACACACACACACACAGAGACACACACACACTATCACACTCACAACACAGCACTCTCACTGGGTCTCCAGCAGAGCCATCAACACTTGGAACTGCCCTAACATATTCACAAATGTGGTCCCGACACACACATACAGAAGAAACACACACAAACACCCATGGAATTTTTCTTATAGGCATACAGACTGGTTTCCTGCAAACACACACACAGACACGCACACACACTGTCACACTCACAACACACACTCACACTGGATATCCAGCAAACTCGTGAACACTTGGAACTGCCCTCACACACTCAGAAATGTGGATCTGAAACACAATACGGAAGAACACACAAATACACCCATCGACTTTTTCATACAGGCATACACAATGGTTACCCGAAAACACACACACACACACACACACTCTCACACTCACAACACAGCACTCACTCTGTACCTCGGCAGAGACATCAAGACTTGGAACTGCCCTCACACACTCACAAATGTGGATCTGAAACACAATACGCAAGAACACACAAATACACCCATCGACTTTTTCATACAGGCATACACAATGGTTATCGGAAAACTAACACACACACACACTGTCACACTCGCAACACAGCCTTCACACTGGGCCTCGGCAGAGCCATCAACACTTGGAACTGCCCTAACAAACTGACACACGTTTTCCCGACACACACATACACAAGAAACACACACAAACACCCATGGAATTTTTCTTACAGGCGTACACAGGGGGTTCTGAAACACACACAGACACACACACACTATCACACTCACAACACAGCACTCACACTGGGTCTCCAACACAGCCGTCAACACTTGGAACTGCTTTAACATAATCACAAACATGGTCCTGACACACACATATACAAATAACACACACAAACACCCATCGACTTTTTCTTGCAGGCATACACAATGGTTTCATGCAAACACACACACACACACACACACACAAAAGTCACACTCACGACAGAGCACTCACATTGGATCTCCAGCAGAGCCATGAACACTTGGAATTACCTTAACATATTCACAAACGTGGTCCCGAAACACACATGCAGAAGAAACACACAAAAACACCCTACGACTTTTTCTTACAGACATACACAATGGTATCCAGCAAAACACACACACACACACACATACACTATCACACGCACAACACAGCACTCACACTGGGTCCCCGGCATAGCCATCAACAGTTGGAACTGCCCTAACATACTCACAAACGTGGTCCCGACACACACATACACAAGAAACACACACAAACTCCCATTGACTTTTACTTACAGTCATGCACAATGGTTTCCGCAAACACACACACACACACACTATCACACTCACAACACAGCATTCACACTGGCACTTGAATCTGCCCTAACATACAAACAAACGTGGTCCCGACACACACATACACAAGAAACACACACAAACAGCCATCAACTTTTTGTTACAGGCAGACAGAGTGGGGTTTCCCCAAACAAACACACACACACATACACTGTCACACTAACAGCACACTATGCACACTGGGCCTCGGCAGAGCCATCAACACTTGGAACTGCCCTAACATACTCACAAACGTTTTCCCGACACACACATACACAAGAAACACACACAAACACCCATCGACTTTTTCTTACAGGCATACACAACGGTTTCCCGCGAACACACACACACACAGTCACACTTACAACACAGCACTCACAATGGGTATCCAGCAGAACCATCAACACTTGGAACTGCCCTAAAATATTGACATGTGGTCGCGACACACACATACACATGAAACTCACACAAACATCCATCGACTTATTCTTACAGGCATACACAATGTTTTCCCGCCAACACAAACACACACAGAAACACACACTGCCACACTCACAACACAGCATTCACACTGGCACTTGGAACTGCCACAACATACTCACATACGTGGTCCCGACACACACATACACAAGAAACACACACAAACACCCATCGACTTTTTCTTAGAAGCATACACTGTGGGGTTCCCCCAAACACACACACACACAGAGACACACACACACTATCACACTCACAACACAGCACTCTCACTGGGTCTCCAGCAGAGCCATCAACACTTGGAACTGCCCTAACATATTCACAAATGTGGTCCCGACACACACATACAGAAGAAACACACACAAACACCCATGGAATTTTTCTTTAGGCATACAGACTGGTTTCCTGCAAACACACACACAGACACGCACACACACTGTCACACTCACAACACACACTCACACTGGATATCCAGCAAACTCGTGAACACTTGGAACTGCCCTCACACACTCAGAGATGTGGATCTGAAACACTATACGCAAGAACACACAAATACACCCATTGACTTTTTCATACAGGCATACACAATGGTTACCCGAAAACACACACACACACACACACACTCTCACACTCACAACACAGCACTCACTCTGTACCTCGGCAGAGACATCAACACTTGGAACTGCCCTCACACACTCACAAATGTGGATCTGAAACACAATACGCAAGAACACACAAATACACCCATCGACTTTTTCATACAGGCATACACAATGGTTACCCGAAAACACACACACACACACACACACTGTCACACTCGCAACACAGCACTCACACTGGGCCTCGGCAGAGCCATCAACACTTGGAACTGCCCTAACATACTCACAAACGTTTTCCCGACACACACATACACAAGAAACACACACAAACACCCATGGAATTTTTCTTACAGGCGTACACAGGGGGTTCTGAAACACACACAGACACACACACTATCACACTCACAACACAGCACTCACACTGGGTCTCCAACACAGCCGTCAACACTTGGAACTGCTTTAACATAATCACAAACATGGTCCTGACACACACATATACAAATAACACACACAAACACCCATCGACGTTTTCTTGCAGGCATACACAATGGTTTCCTGCAAACACACACACACACACACACACAAAAGTCACACTCACGACAGAGCACTCACATTGGATCTCCAGCAGAGCCATGAACACTTGGAATTACCTTAACATATTCACAAACGTGGTCCCGAAACACACATGCAGAAGAAACACACAAAAACACCCTACGACTTTTTCTTACAGACATACACAATGGTATCCAGCAAAACACACACACACACACACATACACTATCACACGCACAACACAGCACTCACACTGGGTCCCCGGCATAGCCATCAACAGTTGGAACTGCCCTAACATACTCACAAACGTGGTCCCGAGACACACATACACAAGAAACACACACAAACTCCCATTGACTTTTACTTACAGTCATGCACAATGGTTTCCGCAAACACACACACACTATCACACTCACAACACAGCATTCACACTGGCACTTGAATCTGCCCTAACATACAAACAAACGTGGTCCCGACACACACATACACAAGAAACACACACAAACTCCCATCAACATTTTGTTACAGGGAGACAGAGTGGGGTTTCCCCAAACACACACACACACACACACACACTGTCACACTAACAGCACACTATGCACACTGGGCCTCGGCAGAGCCATCAACACTTGGAACTGCCCTAACATACTCACAAACGTTTTCCCGACACACACATACACAAGAAACACACACAAACACCCATCGACTTTTTCTTACAGGCATACACAACGGTTTCCCGCGAACACACACACACACAGTCACACTTACAACACAGCACTCACAATGGGTATCCAGCAGAACCATCAACACTTGGAACTGCCCTAAAATATTGACAAATGTGGTCGCGACACACACATACACATGAAACTCACACAAACATCCATCGACTTATTCTTACAGGCATACACAATGTTTAACCGCCAACACAAACACACACAGAAACACACACTGCCACACTCACAACACAGCATTCACACTGGCACTTGGAACTGCCACAACATACTCACATACGTGGTCCCGACACACACATACACAAGAAACACACACAAACACCCATCGACTTTTTCTTAGAAGCATACACTGTGGGGTTCCCCCAAACACACACACACACAGAGACACACACACACTATCACACTCACAACACAGCACTCTCACTGGGTCTCCAGCAGAGCCATCAACACTTGGAACTGCCCTAACATATTCACAAATGTGGTCCCGACACACACATACAGAAGAAACACACACAAACACCCATGGAATTTTTCTTTAGGCATACAGACTGGTTTCCTGCAAACACACACACAGACACGCACACACACTGTCACACTCACAACACACACTCACACTGGATATCAAGCAAACTCGTGAACACTTGGAACTGCCCTCACACACTCAGAAATGTGGATCTGAAACACTATACGCAAGAACACACAAATACACCCATTGACTTTTTCATACAGGCATACACAATGGTTACCCGAAAACACACACACACACACACACACTCTCACACTCACAACACAGCACTCACTCTGTACCTCGGCAGAGACATCAACACTTGGAACTGCCCTCACACACTCACAAATGTGGATCTGAAACACAATACGCAAGAACACACAAATACACCCATCGACTTTTTCATACAGGCATACACAATGGTTACCCGAAAACACACACACACACACACACACTGTCACACTCGCAACACAGCACTCACACTGGGCCTCGGCAGAGCCATCAACACTTGGAACTGCCCTAACATACTCACAAACGTTTTCCCGACACACACATACACAAGAAACACACACAAACACCCATGGAATTTTTCTTACAGGCGTACACAGGGGGTTCTGAAACACACACAGACACACACACTATCACACTCACAACACAGCACTCACACTGGGTCTCCAACACAGCCGTCAACACTTGGAACTGCTTTAACATAATCACAAACATGGTCCTGACACACACATATACAAATAACACACACAAACACCCATCGACGTTTTCTTGCAGGCATACACAATGGTTTCCTGCAAACACACACACACACACACACACAAAAGTCACACTCACGACAGAGCACTCACATTGGATCTCCAGCAGAGCCATGAACACTTGGAATTACCTTAACATATTCACAAACGTGGTCCCGAAACACACATGCAGAAGAAACACACAAAAACACCCTACGACTTTTTCTTACAGACATACACAATGGTATCCAGCAAAACACACACACACACACACACATACACTATCACACGCACAACACAGCACTCACACTGGGTCCCCGGCATAGCCATCAACAGTTGGAACTGCCCTAACATACTCACAAACGTGGTCCCGACACACACATACACAAGAAACACACACAAACTCCCATTGACTTTTACTTACAGTCATGCACAATGGTTTCCGCAAACACACACACACACTATCACACTCACAACACAGCATTCACACTGGCACTTGAATCTGCCCTAACATACAAACAAACGTGGTCCCGACACACACATACACAAGAAACACACACAAACTCCCATCAACATTTTGTTACAGGGAGACAGAGTGGGGTTTCCCCAAACACACACACACACACACACACTGTCACACTAACAGCACACTATGCACACTGGGCCTCGGCAGAGCCATCAACACTTGGAACTGCCCTAACATACTCACAAACGTTTTCCCGACACACACATACACAAGAAACACACACAAACACCCATCGACTTTTTCTTACAGGCATACACAACGGTTTCCCGCGAACACACACACACAGAGTCACACTTACAACACAGCACTCACAATGGGTATCCAGCAGAACCATCAACACTTGGAACTGCCCTAAAATATTGACAAATGTGGTCGCGACACACACATACACATGAAACTCACACAAACATCCATCGACTTATTCTTACAGGCATACACAATGTTTTCCCGCCAACACAAACACACACAGAAACACACACTGCCACACTCACAACACAGCATTCACACTGGCACTTGGAACTGCCACAACATACTCACATACGTGGTCCCGACACACACATACACAAGAAACACACACAAACACCCATCGACTTTTTCTTAGAAGCATACACTGTCGGGTTCCCCCAAACACACACACACACAGAGACACACACACACTATCACACTCACAACACAGCACTCTCACTGGGTCTCCAGCAGAGCCATCAACACTTGGAACTGCCCTAACATATTCACAAATGTGGTCCCGACACACACATACAGAAGAAACACACACAAACTCCCATGGAATTTTTCTTATAGGCATACAGACTGGTTTCCTGCAAACACACACACAGACACGCACACACACTGTCACACTCACAACACACACTCACACTGGATATCCAGCAAACTCGTGAACACTTGGAACTGCCCTCACACACTCAGAAATGTGGATCTGAAACACTATACGCAAGAACACAAAAATACACCCATCGACTTTTTCATACAGGCATACACAATGGTTACCCGAAAACACACACACACACACACACACACTGTCACACTCACAACACAGCACTCACTCTGTACCTCGGCAGAGACATCAACACTTGGAACTGCCCTCACACACTCACAAATGTGGATCTGAAACACAATACGCAAGAACACACAAATACACCCATCGACTTTTTCATACAGGCATACACAATGGTTATCGAAAAACTAACACACACACACACTGTCACACTCGCAACACAGCCTTCACACTGGGCCTCGGCAGAGCCATCAACACTTGGAACTGCCCTAACAAACTGACACACGTTTTCCCGACACACACATACACAAGAAACACACACAAACACCCATGGAATTTTTCTTACAGGCGTACACAGGGGGTTCTGAAACACACACAGACACACACACACTATCACACTCACAACACAGCACTCACACTGGGTCTCCAACACAGCCGTCAACACTTGGAACTGCTTTAACATAATCACAAACATGGTCCTGACACACACATATACAAATAACACACACAAACACCCATCGACTTTTTCTTGCAGGCATACACAATGGTTTCATGCAAACACACACACACACACACACACACAAAAGTCACACTCACGACAGAGCACTCACATTGGATCTCCAGCAGAGCCATGAACACTTGGAATTACCTTAACATATTCACAAACGTGGTCCCGAAACACACATGCAGAAGAAACACACAAAAACACCCTACGACTTTTTCTTACAGACATACACAATGGTATCCAGCAAAACACACACACACACACACATACACTATCACACGCACAACACAGCACTCACACTGGGTCCCCGGCATAGCCATCAACAGTTGGAACTGCCCTAACATACTCACAAACGTGGTCCCGACACACACATACACAAGAAACACACACAAACTCCCATTGACTTTTACTTACAGTCATGCACAATGGTTTCCACAAACACACACACACACACACTATCACACTCACAACACAGCATTCACACTGGCACTTGAATCTGCCCTAACATACAAACAAACTTGGTCCCGACACACACATACACAAGAAACACACACAATCACCCATCAACATTTTGTTACAGGCAGACAGAGTGGGGTTTCCCCAAACACACACACACACACACACACACTGTCACACTAACAGCACACTACGCACACTGGGCCTCGGCAGAGCCATCAACACTTGGAACTGCCCTAACATACTCACAAACATTCTCCCGACACACACATACACAAGAAACACACACAAACACCCATCGACTTTTTCTTACAGGCGTACACAGGGGGTTCTGAAACACACACAGACACACACACACTATCACACTCACAACACAGCACTCACACTGGGTCTCCAACACAGCCGTCAACACTTGGAACTGCTTTAACATAATCACAAACATGGTCCTGACACACACATATACAAATAACACACACAAACACCCATCGACTTTTTCTTGCAGGCATACACAATGGTTTCCTGCAAACACACACACACACACACACACAAAAGTCACACTCACGACAGAGCACTCACATTGGATCTCCAGCAGAGCCATGAACACTTGGAATTACCTTAACATATTCACAAACGTGGTCCCGAAACACACATGCAGAAGAAACACACAAAAACACCCTACGACTTTTTCTTACAGACATACACAATGGTATCCAGCAAAACACACACACACACACACACATACACTATCACATGCACAACACAGCACTCACACTGGGTCCCCGGCATAGCCATCAACAGTTGGAACTGCCCTAACATACTCACAAACGTGGTCCCAACACACACATACACAAGAAACACACACAAACTCCCATTGACTTTTACTTACAGTCATGCACAATGGTTTCCGCAAACACACACACAAACACTATCACACTTACAACACAGCATTCACACTGGACTTGAATCTGCCCTAACATACAAACAAACGTGGTCCCGACACACACATACACAAGAAACACACACAAACAGCCATCAAGTTTTGTTACAGGCAGACAGAGTGGGGTTTCCCCAAACACACACACACACACACACACACACACACTGTCACACTAACAGCACACTACGCACACTGGGCCTCGGCAGAGCCATCAACACTTGGAACTGCCCTAACATACTCACAAACGTTTTCCCGACACACACATACACAAGAAACACACACAAACACCCATCGACTTTTTCTTACAGGCATACACAACGGTTTCCCGCGAACACACACACACACAGTCACACTTACAACACAGCACTCACAATGGGTATCCAGCAGAACCATCAACACTTGGAACTGCCCTAAAATATTGACAAATGTGGTCGCGACACACACATACACATGAAACTCACACAAACATCCATCGCCTTATTCTTACAGGCATACACAATGTTTTCCCGCCAACACAAACACACGCAGAAACACACACTGCCACACTCACAACACAGCATTCACACTGGCACTTGGAACTGCCACAACATACTCACATACGTGGTCCCGACACACACATACACAAGAAACACACACAAACACCCATCGACTTTTTCTTAGAAGCATACACTGTGGGGTTCCCCCAAACACACACACACACAGAGACACACACACACTATCACACTCACAACACAGCACTCTCACTGGGTCTCCAGCAGAGCCATCAACACTTGGAACTGCCCTAACATATTCACAAATGTGGTCCCGACACACACATACAGAAGAAACACACACAAACACCCATGGAATTTTTCTTCTAGGCATACAGACTGGTTTCCTGCAAACACACACACAGACACGCACACACACTGTCACACTCACAACACGCACTCACACTGGATATCCAGCAAACTCGTGAACACTTGGAACTGCCCTCACACACTCAGAAATGTGGATCTGAAACACAATACGCAAGAACACACAAATACACCCATCGACTTTTTCATACAGGCATACACAATGGTTACCCGAAAACACACACACACACACACTGTCACACTCACAACACAGCACTCACTCTGTACCTCGGCAGAGACATCAACACTTGGAACTGCCCTCACACACTCACAAATGTGGATCTGAAACACAATACGCAAGAACACACAAATACACCCATCGACTTTTTCATACAGGCATACACAATGGTTACCGGAAAACACACACACACACACACACACACTGTCACACTCGCAACACAGCACTCACACTGGGCCTCGGCAGAGCCATCAACACTTGGAATTGCCCTAACATACTCACAAACGTTTTCCCGACACACACATACACAAGAAACACACACAAACACCCATCGACTTTTTCTTACAGGCATACACAGGGGGTTCTGAAACACACACAGACACACACACACTATCACACTCACAACACAGCACTCACACTGGGTCTCCAACACAGCCGTCAACACTTGGAACTGCTTTAACATAATCA